>NW_020825428.1:0-46179 GCF_003286085.1 Drosophila persimilis | reverse complement strand
TATTTTTCGTGTCGTCATATTCAGTTACATGAAATGACATGAACAATTTTATTTATGAGTATTTGTATGAGATTGAACTGTATATTCCTAATATTCATTAAATACATGTCTGTGGCTGAACAACAACCAAGGCTGTATTAGCATTGCAAAATCCCTCATGTCATAAAAGAGCAAAGCATATTGATATAAAATATCATTTTTCAAGAGAACAGATAGAAACTAATGAGGTTTCTCTTGAGTATATTAATATAGACAACCAACTTGCTGACATCTTCACGAAGCCACTACCTGATGGAAGATTTGCGGAACTGCGGAACATATTAGGACTACAAGAAGAATGATTCCAATTTAATGAAAACATGAACATGAAGCTTTATTAACGAATTTATTACATTAATTCATATTTAATTTCTTTTTTGATTTGAACCAAAAGAACCAATGAATTGTTAAAGTAATTTAATTTTATGTTAATCTAATTTTAAAGTGATCTGATCGGGTTTTTCTGGGTTTTCCCCGTATCCTTAGAGCAAATGCTAGATCACATAACACTTCCCAGAATGCACACCAACCACATTAGAATAACAATTGAATGTTACCTTTTTGATTTAATGATGAAAACTTTTTTTTATATTTTTTATTTTTATGATTTTGATAATTAATGTTATTTTTGAGGGGGGCGTGTTGGAATACGCCTATTCCCACATTGAAATAATAAATTAAAATATCGATATGTTAGGTATTATTATTATGAGTTAGTCTGGTCACACTTGAAGTGTCGACTCTCTCTCTTCTTTTGTGATCTCAAGTGTGTGGACCGGTGTTGCAGCAAAAGTAATCAAGAAATACATAAATAATCTTTAAAGAAAAACATAACTTGGTACTGTCTTCCGTTTACTAATTGTCATAGCAAGTCTACCAATAGGTTATGGGGCCAGTCCACGCCAATTTAAATAAATTAAATTAATAACAAATAGTTGTGAAATTAGTTCCGCGTGCGTTCTTGTGTAGTTTTTTTTTTGTAGTGTGTGTGTATAATAGAAAATGGAAAGAAATAAGCAACATATTAAGCCTTTTTGTTGCGAGGAAATATTCTATATGGAAATTTAGAATCAGAGCTTTGTTTGCTGAATTAGAGGTGCTCCAAGTAGTCGATAACATAATGCCTAACGAAGTAGATGATAATTGGAAAAAGGCAGAGCGATGTGCGAAGAGCATTTTAATTCAATATTTAGGCGACGCATTTCTAAACTTCGCGGCAGGCGACATTTCGGCACGTGATATTCTGAAGAATTTAGACGCCATATATGAGCGTAGAAGCCTTGCGTCGCAATTAGCTGCACGTAACGTTTAATAACACTCAAACTCTCAAGTGAAATGACACTTTCGAGTCATTTTGTTATTTTTGATGAAACAGTGAGTGAGTTGTTAGGGGCGCGCGCTAAAATGGATGAGATGGACAAAGTGGCACATTTGCTGCAGACTCTACCTTCAACCTATAATGGTGTCATCACGGCAATCGAAACTTTGTCAGATGAAACTCTATCATTAGCGTTTGTAAAAAATAAATTGTTCGACTACGAGACCAAATTAAGAAATGAAAGTACTGATACAAGTAGTAAAGTCATGAAGGCAGTTGTAAGAAATAATAACAATTTTAATAATCGTAAAACGTTTGGATCTAGAAACACACGGCAAAAGATATTATTTAAGGGAAAAGCTAGAAGTAATATTAAATGCCATCACTGTGGCAAAGAAGGGCACATGAAAAAAAGACTGTTACCAGTTTATAAGGTTAAATCAAAACAAAGAAAATTATAAACATAATAAACAAGCTCAGCTTGCAGCATCGGGCCACGGGTTCGCATTTATGATGCGGAAAATGAAAAAGAGTGATCAAATAAATAATGAACTCGGTTTTATACTCGATTCTGGTGCAACGGATCATTTGATCAATGATGACTCGCTGTACGCCGATTGCATCGAATTGGAGCAGCCAATTAAAATCGCTGTGGCAAAAGAAGGCGAGTTTTTATATGCCACTAAGCGTGGAATTGTGCGGCTGCACAATGGACACAATATCACACTGGAGGATGTGCTCTACTGCAAGGAGGCAGCAGGAAACCTCATGTCTGTCAAGCGTCTGCAACATATGCGTCTCCATATCAAACGAGGGGGAACGTTGTGAGTTGCTGCGGACACCGCAACTCTACAGTTATACCCGATACTAAATCAGTATGGCTCTCCTCCGGCAGACGCCGCTAATATTAAACGACACGACAAAGAGTGCGTGCGAGAGAGACAGAAAATCAGTCTGAGCGTGACGTCGGGCGCTGCGTAGCCAGTGCAAATTGATTTCTTGCTTTTGGCTACAAAAATGATCCGATCTGATCCAGATTCAGCAAGCTGATAGATATGGTCGCATTCTATGATTCTGCGTTTTTAGGTTTCTCGAATCTGCAATATTGTGGATGCAACAGATTTTCGTCCTTTGTGTGGGCGGTAGGGGGTAGGGCGAAATTCTGAGATATACGTTTTAAAGTGAGATCTAACAAAAGTGCGGATACCAAATTTGGTTACTCTAGCCTTAATAGTCTCTGAGATTTGTGGATGCCCCAGATTTTAGTCCTTTGCGGGGGCGGAAGGGGGTGTGGCGAAATTTGGACACGAAACGGTCCGATATCACAGGAGTGTGGATACCAAATTTGGTTGCTCTGGCTCTTATAGGTTCTGAGATCCTTGAACTCATATTTTGCAATTGGCAAAACCGACCATGAAACCTGTGTGTTAGAGTGAGACAGAGCGAGAAATAGTGAAATTGTTTTCGTGATTCTGGCTGTAATAATTATACGATCTGGTTCAGATTTTGCACTCTAGAAGACATAGGTATCTTCTACGATTCTGCGTTTTTAGTTTTCTCGTATCGTCGAAATTGTGGATGCCACAGATTTTCGCCCTTTGTGGGGGCGGAAGTGGGCGGTGCAAAGTTTTGAAATATTTTTGGAGCAGTGACATATCACAGAAGTCTAGATCCAAAACATCGTTGCTCTACCTCTTATAGTCTTTGAGCATTAGGCGCTGAAGGGGACGGACAGACGGACAGACGGACGGACGGACAGACAGACAGGGCTCAATCGACTCGGCTATTGAAGCTGATCAAAAATATATATACTTTATAGGGTCGGAAACGATTCCTTCTGGACGTTACACACATCCACTTTTACCACATATCTAATATACCCCAATACTCATTTTGAGTATCGGGTATAAAAATGGAGTAAATGTTGTTAAACATACAGGTATGTTGGATATACCTGTAGTCAAATTCCAAGCATACAGTGTAGATGCTAGGAACAAAAATAATTATCGATTATGGCATGAGAGGTTGGGGCATATAAGCAATGCAAAATTGCTTGAAATAAAGAATAATAATTTATTTAATGACAGTAATCTTCTTGTTAATTTAAAAATATCAAATGAAGTTTGTGAGTCATGTTTAAATGGGAAACAGGCTAGGTTGCCATTTAAGCAATCTAAAGATAAAAGTTATATAAAACGACCCTTGTTTGTAATACATTCAGATGTATGTGGCCCCATTAAACCAGTTACACTAGACGATAAAAATTATTTTGTGATCTTCGTAGATCAATTTACACATTATTGTGTAACCTATTTGTTAAAATATAAATCAGATGTATTCAATGTATTTAAAGATTTTGTAGCAAAGAGCGAGGCTCATTTTAATTTCAAGATTGTCAATTTGTACATTGACAACGGTAGAGAATACTTGTCGAATGAAATGCGTGAGTTCTGCGTTAATAAAGGAATAAGTTATCATTTGACAGTGCCACATACACCTCAGTTGAATGGTGTTTCGGAGCGAATGATAAGAACCATTACAGAGAAAGCTCGTGCTATGGTAAATGGTGCAAAATTAGACAAAAGTTTTTGGGGTGAAGCTGTGCTAACTGCAACATATCTAATCAACAGAATTCCAAGCAAAGCACTTGGTGATTGTAAAATGACCCCATATGAGCTGTGGCACAATAGAAAGCCCAATTTAAAATTTTTAAGAGTGTTCGGTTCAACCGTGTATGTGCACAACAAAATTAAAAAAATAAATTTGATGAAAAATCATTCAAAGCTATCTTGTTAGGGTATGAACAAAATGGACTCAAATTGTGGGATGTCATTAAAGGAAAAGTTATTGTTGCAAGAGATGTTGTCGTAGACGAGACTAATATGCTTTATTCTAGAAACAGATTTCCCGAAAGAGAGTAAGGAAAGAAGTCAACAAGAATTCCTGAATGAGAGTAAGGAATCTGATCAGCTTAATTTCCCGAATTATATAATTATATATCCCGAATGAGAGTAAGGATTGTGAAAAAGCTGATCAGCCAGATAATTGTCGTGAAGAAAATAAGGATACTAATATAATTAGTAGAAAAAGTGAGAGGTTAAAGTCTAAGCCGAAGGTGTCTTATAAAGATCATGATAAAAGCTTTAACAAATTTATATTAAATGCCCATATAATGTTTGATGAAGTTCCAAATTCTTTTGATGAAATAAATTTTAGGAATGATAAATCTGATTGGGAGGAGGCAATAAATACAGAGTTAAATGCCCATGAAATTAATAACACCTGGACAATTATAAAGAAGCCAGAAAACAAAAATATTGTAGACAGTAGATGGGTATTTTCCATTAAATATAATGAACTAGGAGTCCCAATAAAATACAAAGCTAGACTGGTTGCAAGAGGATTTACTCAAAAGTACCAAGTAGACTATGAAGAAACATTTGCTGCCGTTGCTAGAATTGCCAGTTTTAGGTTCGTACTATCATTGGCAGTCCAGTTTAATTTGAAAGTCCATCAGATGGATGTTAAAACAGCTTTGCCTCAATGGTACATTAAGTGAGGAGATATATATGCGGCCTCTTCAGGGCGTATTATGCGGTGCTGGGCATGTAAGTTAACGTACCCAATTCCATTGAGCTCTTATACGAGTTGTAAACAATCTTTGGTTTTCCAAAACGAAAACAATTTCAATCTTGGGCCTCCGCCTAATTGATTTCTAAGATGTACAATCTCAAGCGCCCCCGCCGCAATCCCAATCTTTGACACTCGCCTAAATGGAAAACCAATGTTTGCCCACACCCGGCTTCTCATAAACAATCTCACTCCCGGCTTTCTGCAGATCCTGCACTTTAGGCCTTTTACAGTTCTCTCTTTGGTTGACGAAATCCAATACTCGGGATGGCGAAATCAATTGAAATGTTTATAGAAAAACGATTCCCGAAAGGGATCAACGATGCAAAGATCAGAAAGTTCAAATCAGTCTTGATCCAGCAGCGACACCGCAAAGTCTAGCTAAATATTAAGATCGCGCAATCCCTTGGCCCGGAATTCCTTTGTGACCCTCTACTTAAATCTATATCAGTGAAGTTCGAAGTAAAATAAAAACTTTTTAAAAACACAATCCGCTACCGCAGTTGTTTAATTGGCGCCCAACGTGTGGCGACGTTGTATAAAAAACACCGAATGATAAAAGTGTTGCGTCGTGCCGAAACCCGAAGGACAATTAATTAATGGAATAAATCCTTCAAATTTAAAAACGCGGAGTGACTGTGTGATATAAGATAAAAAAAAGTGAGATAAAAAGGAAACAAACCGGAGCTTACGGAGTGCAAAAATAAATACAATACAAATACAAATACAAATACAAATACAAATACAAATACACACAGAAATAAAATTCAAAATACAAATAAAACAAAAAGCTAATCAAGGCAATTCGTAAATACAAAAAAAACCAAAGAAACCCAAAGTTTTTAAAAAACAAAACCAACAAAACCGACAAAACCAAAATACAAAGAAAGTGAAACGATCAGCGAAGCCAAAGAAGGAAGACCCCCAGAAGACCCAGTCAAACAAATTCAGTCAAAGAAATTTAAGAAGGAAGACCCGTTCGAAGACCTGTCAGACAAATCAAGAAGGAAGAACCGTTCGAAGATCTGCCAAACTAAGAAGGACGACCCCTACCGGATATTTCGTGAGCAAGAGTTGCATTAATAAATATATAAGTTCAATTAGGTTATATAAGATTATAAAAACTAACATATAAGAAAAATTAAAAGTGGATCAGCTAACTTTAGATTTTGAAAAACTAAAAATGATTAACTCTCAAGCAAGGACCGATCTCACAGCAGATCTGGTCAAACAATTGATAGCACTTCAAATTTCACAAGTACAAGAGCAAATTGTAAATTTAAAACAACAAATAGAAACTAAATCCGATCAGGTATCAGATTATCAGGCAGAAACAATAGACGAATCGATACAAATCCGGAACCGACAGAACAGCAATCAATTCAGGGGAAATAATAACAATAGAAATTATCGGGAGAATACTAACGGTTATTATAGGAGAAATAATAACAATTATAGCCAAGCCCAGCATTTTAGGGCAAACGTAGTACCGAATAATCAGTCTAACGACAATCAAGCGCAGAAACGAAAGCTAAACGAAATGTCGGAACAACCGGCTAATAAAGCAATGAGGATAAATAACATTGAGGAGGATAATTTTTTAGATCAGCCCCCGAAGTAGGTCTGCCCTACCTAAAAAGAGTAGACAAAAAATAAACAGAGAATTAAAAGTTTTGATAGATACGGGAGCAACTTCCTGTTATATAAAAAAAGGAATTTACGACAATAAAAAAGAATTACCAATTTATAAGAAAGTTGCTACAGTGAATGGGTTTTCAATAATTAAATATTTCCATAATATAACAATTTTCAACACAAAGCAAGTGTTTTATGAAATAGATGGAATGGAGGCAGATTTACTAATAGGATTTAACCTATTAAAGAAAATCGGAGCGGTTATTAATACAGGAAAGGGGACTTTAAGTTATAAAGACAATGAGGAGAAACTAATATATGACGAGGTCCTTTCTTTAAACAAATTAACCTTTATAGAAGGAAAAACCATCCTTCCGTTGAAGGAATATATAATAAAAAAATATTTTGAAGAAGAAAAAGAAATAAAAAGCGATTCAGTAAAGGTAGAAGGAAGTTTATATAGCTTGGGATCAAAAAATCCTGAGCACGCCGACGAAGAATTATCCGTCAATAGTTTGGGATTCAAATATCCTGAACCCGCCGTCGTTGAATTATCCGACATCCAAAGTTTTAATAGTTTGGGATTAAAATATCCTGAGCACGCCGTCGTTGAATTATCCGACACTAAAAGTTCGAATAGTTTGGGATTAAAGAATCCTGAACACGCCGTCGTTGAATTATCCGACAATGAACAATTTAAAAGTTTGGGATGCAAAAATCCTGAACGCGCCGTCGTAGAAATATCCGACATTCAAAATTATGCAAATTCTGAATTGAAAAAAATGAAATTGTATAACACAATAACCTACAAAGAGGACAATTTAGAAAATCTCAGAGAGAAAATGGTATCTATCATCGAAGAAGACCATGCCAATATAAATTTACAGATACCGTTCAGAACGGATATAAAAGGAGAGATTAACACTGAACATGATAGACCGGTATATGGCAAGCAGTATCCATATGCTTATTCGGTTAACGATTTCGTTAATAACGAAATAAGTAAAATGTTAGATCAAGGTATAATCAGACCTAGTAAAAGCCCATATAATTCACCGGTAATAGTAGTACCAAAGAAGGGAGTAAATGAGGACGGAACTCCT
Organism: Drosophila persimilis; assembly: GCF_003286085.1. NCBI lineage: Eukaryota > Metazoa > Arthropoda > Insecta > Diptera > Drosophilidae > Drosophila > Drosophila persimilis. The sequence goes on along the minus strand of NW_020825428.1, from coordinate 38,454 downwards.
AAGCATAGATTAGTAATAGACTTTAAGAAACTTAATGAAAACACTATACCGGATAGATACCCTATGCAAGATCCTTCAGTAATCCTTGCCAATTTAGGTAAAGCGAAATATTTCTCGGCCATTGATTTAGAGTCAGGTTTCTATCAGATTTTAATGAGGGAATCAGATATTGAAAAAACATCTTTTTCCATAAATAACGGCAAATATGAATTTCTAAGAATGCCTATGGGATTGACGAACGCTCCCAGAATTTTCCAAAGGGCAATGGACGATATACTTAGAGAACAAGTTGGGAAAACTTGTCACGTCTATATGGACGATATAATAATATTTTCAAAAACTATAGAACAACATTATAAAGATCTAATTCATATAATTCAGATATTGCAAAACGCTAACATGAAAATTTCACTAGAAAAGTCTAAATTCTTTCAATTAGAAACCAAATTTCTGGGATACATTGTTTCCCAAAATATCATTAAAACAGATCCAGACAAAATCTCCACAATACAAAACTATCCAATTCCTAAAAATATCAGAGAGCTACGTAGCTTCTTAGGACTAACGGGGTATTACAGAAAATTTGTCCGAAATTATGCCACAATTGCCAAACCTTTAACAAAATATCTGAGCGGAGTAAATGGGAAACTTTCACGAAGGGCATCCAAGAAAACATTAATACAGCTGGATGAACCAGCAATTGGAGCATTTAATAATTTAAAGGACAGTTTAATAGCACATATTGAATTAGTACAACCAGATTACAATAAAAAATTCACATTAACCACAGATGCATCGGACATAGCAATAGGTGCAGTTTTGTCGAAAGATGGGAATCCCATAACATTTATTTCTAAAACTTTAAGTAAAACCGAGCAATTATATGCTACTAATAAAAAAGAATTATTAGCTATTGTATGGGCATTAAAAAATTTGCGAAATTATTTATACGGAGTGAGTGGAATTGAAATACATACAGATCACCAACCTTTGTCCTTTGCAATGTCGCAAAAAAATCCAAATGTTGAAATGAAACGTTGGTATTACTTCATAGAAAGTTTCACACCAAAAATCATTTATAAGCCAGGCTCAACTAACGTAGTAGCGGACGCGTTATCTCGGATTAAAATAAATCATATGACAGATAGTGATGTCGACCAGACAGAATCAGAATCAGACATAAATACTCAGCATTCAGCAGAGAGTAGTTTTGAAAACGTCATTCAAGAGACTAGCAAGCCTCTAAACCAATTTAAACAGCAGCTACTATTAGCGCAAGGGAGATTCACAGTTCATGAGTTAGTAAGAGTTTATGAAAATACCCGACATATTATTGAATTTGATACGGTTGACAATCTGCTAATCATTTTAAAAGAATTTATTCAGCCTCACTTAACCACAGGAATACACTGCACTTTAGAAGATTTATACCTTATCCAAAATAAGCTAAAGGAAAACTTCATAAATAAATTTCTCTTCACGAGAAAGTTCCTCCAAGATGTAGTAAATTCAGAAGATAAAGCTATAATTATAGAAGAAACACATTGCAGAGCCCATAGAGGACTAGACGAAAATTACAAACAAATAACTAAGCTGTATTATTGGCCAAACCTGCACAAAAAATTAAAAGAATATATAAAAAATTGTGAGATCTGTAACAAAAACAAATATCAGAGACACCCTGTAAAAATTCCAATTGGGGAAGCTCCCATTCCAGCAAAAGAAGGAGATCAATTACACTTAGACATATACTATGCCCAAAACCTAACATTCATAACTTGTATAGATTCTTATTCTAAATACTTGGTGGTCAAGGAAATTCAAAGTAAATTAAACATTGAAAATAAGGTAATGGAAATTTTGCAACACTTTCCGTTAGCAACATCATTAATGACTGACAACGAACCAAGCTTTACTTCAGCACAATTTAGATCATTCATACAAAGAAGTAACTTAACTATTTATTATGCTGATCCCAGACACAGCACCTCAAATGGTCAGGTAGAAAGGGTACATTCCACACTAACAGAAATAGCGCGGTGCATCAAGGATGAACTAAATCTAACAGATTATTCAGAAATAATAATAAGGGCGGCACTGAAATATAACCTGACGATACATTCAACGACCAATCAAATGCCATATGACATATTGTATAACAAAATAGAACACAAACATAATCCAATATTACTTAAGGAAGCTCAGACCAAAATGCTTAAGCTACATAACAAAGATAGAAGAGAAAAAGATTATAAAATAGGAGAAGTAGTCTATGAAAAGAAATTCGGGGAAAGAAATAAACTTCAATCCCGATACAAAAAGCAGGTAGTTAAGGAAAATCGACCGAATAAAATTATAATCAACAATAGAAACAGAATTATACATAAAGATAACATCAAATATTAAATATTTTTTCCAGAAAATGTATGCGAATATACTAATACTGACTTTTGTTATATTGACGACTTCGGAAGTAATTGACTATACGCATAGTGACTATCTATTGCTCAAAGACGACAGAGACGTTTACACTTATGAAACATACGCTGAACTTTTCCATATTACTAATTTGAGTTTTTATAGAGAGATAATTGATAAAGAATCCAAATATGTCAACAAATCAATTAATTCAGACGATGAGTGGGAAATATCAATGGACTTAAGTCTATTAAAATTAATGATTTCAGAATTAGTTCCAAAACGGAAAGAAAGGGGAATAAATGAATTAGGTACCATTTGGAAATGGATAGCAGGCAGCCCTGATCATGACGAATTTTTGAAAATACAAAATAAAGTAAATGAATTAACTGAAAATAATAATAAACAATTTGTAATAAATTCCAAATTTTTCAAAGAAATTGAATTGCTATCAAATTCATTAAAAAATGTCATCTTCAATGAAGAAACGATACTGAGAAAGCATCGTTTAAAATTAATAACTTTTGACCTACTAAATTTAGTTGATACCATAACCCTCTTAAAAGTAAACATTTTCAATACAAAAATTTTAAATAAAAACGAAATAGAGGACATTTATAAGCATGAAAAACATAATGTTGAACTGTCTGATCTGTTGGACATTGCAACGGTTAAAATAATTCGAAATGCAGATTTAATAATCATTTACATAAAATATCCTCAAATTAAAGATATTTGCAAGTTTTACCATGCAAGAGCCATCTCACAAAATGATGGAATGTTAGTTATAAGTGAAAAAGTTTGTGAATGTAAGGAGAAATACTATTTAATGAATAATTTTAAAAGTGAAACTTTTAACAATTACGCACAAATAAATTTAAAGAGTACCTGTTTCACCAATTTACTTAATGGCTTTAAAGCCAACTGCACTAAAAAAAGGGGAAAAAACAAAGAAATAGACATCATTCAGGATGGTGCCATATTAGTTTCAGGCAAAAATATCGTAGACAATACTACTTTGTTAGGATCGTATCTCCTTATATTCAACAACACAATTGTAATAAATAATATAACCCACATAAATGATAAGGGTAAAATTCTAAAATATATATCGCATCATAGATATAGCGATTTTGAATTAGTTGATTATATACAATCGAATGATAAGCAATTTTCTTTTGATAATGTTAATATTTTAAATCCCCTTATAACATTAGGTAATACGGCCTTACCATTAACAACATTATTTTTAATCATTTTGATATTGTTAATGTTATTTTACTTCGGCTATAAATTAACCAAATTTGTACTTATTAAATCAATAAGAATACCGTCAGAAGAAATAGTGGAAAGCAACATTCAAATACTGTCAGAAGAAATTAGAGCTCTATCAGAACTTCAAAATGTATCGGGACGAAACATTTAAGAATGGGGGGAGTTAACGTACCCAATTCCATTGAGCTCTTATACGAGTTGTAAACAATCTTTGGTTTTCCAAAACGAAAACAATTTCAATCTTGGGCCTCCGCCTAATTGATTTCTAAGATGTACAATCTCAAGCGCCCCCGCCGCAATCCCAATCTTTGACACTCGCCTAAATGGAAAACCAATGTTTGCCCACACCCGGCTTCTCATAAACAATCTCACTCCCGGCTTTCTGCAGATCCTGCACTTTAGGCCTTTTACAGTTCTCTCTTTGGTTGACGAAATCCAATACTCGGGATGGCGAAATCAATTGAAATGTTTATAGAAAAACGATTCCCGAAAGGGATCAACGATGCAAAGATCAGAAAGTTCAAATCAGTCTTGATCCAGCAGCGACACCGCAAAGTCTAGCTAAATATTAAGATCGCGCAATCCCTTGGCCCGGAATTCCTTTGTGACCCTCTACTTAAATCTATATCAGTGAAGTTCGAAGTAAAATAAAAACTTTTTAAAAACACAATCCGCTACCGCAGTTGTTTAATTTGTATGCAAACTGAACAAAGCCATTTATGGGCTCAAACAAGCAGCTAGATGCTGGTTTCAAGTATTTGAGCAAGCATTGAAAGAATTCGATTTTGTAAACTCTCCCGTGGATCGTTGCATATATATTCTTGATAGAGGTGACATAAAGAAAAACATATATGTATTATTATATGTTGATGATGTAGTAATAGCGACAAGGGATATGGATAGAATGAATAATTCAAAAATTATTTAAGCGAAAGATTTAGAATGACTGACTTAAATGAGATAAAACATTTTATCGGTATCAGAGTAGAAATGTTTGAAGACAAAATATATTTGAGTCAAGCTGCATATGTAAAAAGAATTTTAAATAAATTTAACATGGATAGTTGCAATTCAGTCAGTACTCCATTACTAAATAAACTAAATTATGAGTTACTTAACTCAGATGAAGACTGCAATGCTCCATGTCGTAACCTTATTGGCTGTTTAATGTACATAATGCTGTGTACACGACCAGATTTAGCTACCGCTGTAAATATCTTGAGTAGATATAGTAGCAAGAACAATGCTGAGTTATGGCAATGTTTAAAAAGGGTTATTAGATATTTAAAGGGAACTATTGATATGAAGCTTATATTTAAAAAGAATACATCATTTGAAAATACATTAGTTGGCTATGTAGACTCCGATTGGGGTAGTAATGAGATTGATAGAAAAAGTACAACGGGTTATTTGTTTAAAATGTTCGATTCCAATTTAATTTGTTGGAATACAAAAAGACAGAATTCAGTGGCAGCTTCATCAACTGAAGCTGAATATATGGCCCTATTTGAAGCTGTAAGAGAAGCTTTATGGCTAAAGTCTCTTCTAAAAAGTATTAATCTTAAACTCGACAGACCCATTAAAATTTATGAAGACAACCAAGGCTGTATTAGCATTGCAAATAATCCCTCATGTCATAAAAGAGCAAAGCATATTGATATAAAATATCATTTTTCAAGAGAACAGATAGAAACTAATGAGATTTCTCTTGAGTATATTAATACAGACAACCAACTTGCTGACATCTTCACGAAGCCACTACCTGCTGGAAGATTTGCGGAACTGCGGAACAAATTAGGACAACTACAAGAAGAATGATTCCAATTTAATGAAAACATGAACATGAAGCTTTATTAACGAATTTATTACATTAATTCATATTTAATTTTTTTTTTTGATTTGAACCAAAAGAACCAATGAATTGTTAAAGTAATTTAATTTTATGTTAATCTAATTTTAAAGTGATCTGATCGGGTTTTTCTGGGTTTTCCCCGTATCCTTAGAGCAAATGATAGATCACATAACACTTCCCAGAATGCACACCAACCACATTAGAATAACAATTGAATGTTACCTTTCTGATTTAATGATGAAAACTTTTTTATATTTTTTTATTTTTATGATTTTGATAATTAATGTTATTTTTGAGGGGGGCGTGTTGGAATACGCCTATTCCCACATTCAAATAATAACATTAAATAATATTATCGATATGTTAGGTATTATTATTATGAGTTAGTCTGGTCACACTTGAAGTGTCGACGCTCTCTCTTCTTTTGTGATCTCAAGTGTGTGGACCGGTGTTGCAGCAAAAAGTAATCAAGAAATACATAAATAATCTTTAAAGAAAAACATAACTTGGTACTGTCTTCCGTTTACTAATTGTCATAGCCAGTCTACCAATAGAGTGCTTCAATTTTGAAACTGCTTGCCATCGATTTCCTAGCGTCTTTGGTAGCTGGGATGGCTCACTGTCAGCGTGTGCTGTTAACGGCTCTCCTATCAGAAAATGCCCTGGCGTTAATGCTGTTACGTCGTTTGGGTTGTCAGATATTGGTGTTAATGGTCGAGAGTTTAGTATGGCCTCTATTTCGACTACAACCGTTTCTAACTCCTCTTAGGTTAAATTTGACGTCATCACATTTTTAAGAGGAGATGTTTGGCAGATTTTACTTCAGCTTCCCATAAACCGCCGAAGTGTGGTGCGCGAGGAGGTATAAATTTAAACTGTAGCCCTTTGTTGTTGCACTCTCGTACAATGTGTTCCTTTGCCTTTTCCGAGAATATGGCTTCTTCTAACTCTTGAAGTTTGTTCCTGGCTCTTACGAAATTCGTAGCATTGTCGCAATGGAGCAATTGACATTTTCCTCGACGAGAGATGAACCGCCGAAGTGCCGCTAAAAATGCTTCTGTGGTGAGATCACTGACCAGCTCTAGCTGTACTGCTTTAGTCGCGAAACAACAAAATATAGCTATGTATGCTGTATTAGGCTTCTTTCCTCGAATTTTATAGTAGATTTTGAATGGTCCACAGTACTCAACACCAGAATTGAGGAATGGCCGTGCTTGGGTGACTCGAAGACTCTAGTAGTTTGGGCTTGGCTCTAGTGCATTTCCCGCAGTTCTGCACAATACTTCTGGCCATGTTTTTCCTTTGAGTATCCAGTACTGTTGTCGTGATGTTGTCAGCAACAGCTCCAGGGTGAACTTCTATTATCCTTCCCAGTTTCCACTCGTTGGGTGGCAGTCGGTCATCCTTGACAATTGCTAGACCGCTGACTTGTAGATTGTCGGTTTCATGTCGCCACTTTGGACGGGCTTGAAGATATGATAGCCAATCCGAACTCCAACGCTTCCAAAATTGCCGGATCATTTTCTGTCCTTCCAGAAATTGGACTGTGAGTGGAACATCCCTTGTTACATCCGGCGGAGCTAATAATGAATCTCCAATAAGAAAATGTGCCGGGGTGAGGACAGCTAGGTCCTCCGGCTCCGCGCTTAGTGGACATAATGGCCTGGAATTTAAACAGGCTTCAATTTATGTTAGCACGGTAGCAAGTTGTTCGTAGGTCATTTTATATCCTGAAAAGGCTCGATAAAGATGTGTTTTGACAGACTTCACATTTGCCTCCCAAAGGCCTCCGAAATTAGGACTATGCGGTGGATTAAAATGCCATTGGACGTTTCGGGCCGCTAAAGCAGGTATTACAGTTGTGGGTAGCTCTCGTTTCAAATGTATTTGCCAGGTTTGAAGAGCCCGATCGGCACCAATGAAGTTCGTGCCGCAGTCGCTATACATGTGTTGACAGTAGCCCCGACGCGCGATGAAACGTTGTAGGGCCATGAGAAAGTGTTCGGTGGTTAAGCCCGTGATCGCTTCAAGATGAATTGCCTGTGTAGCCAAACAGATGAAAACTGCGATATACGCCTTGTAGTTTGTGTGTCCACGGAATCTGGATGCTTGAACTTCGAACGCGCCTGTATAGTCTCTATGTAGGGGAAGATCGGCCATCAATTGTGCTGCTGGTTTCGGTCGGTGACGAAAACATCGGACGCATTGTCGAAGAATGCGTTTGACAGTTTGTTTTCCGTTGACTATCCAGAATTTGTGTCGAATAGTGGCCAGCGTTAATTCGGTGCCGCCGTGGAGTGCGAGACGGTGGGCATTACGCACGACGAGATCTGTAAAATGATGATGATTGGGAATGATCATTGGTTGTCGATGGCTTATTGGAAGGTGCCTTGCATTTCGCAGTCGACCTCTGACTCGTAGAATTTGTTGGTCATCTAGAAATGGGGATAATTGACACAGCTTGTGTGTGCCCGATAGTGCCTTGTTTCCCTTCAACCTCAATATTTCTGTCGCGTAGACCTCCTGTTGAATGCTGCGAACGAGATGAATTAAAGCGTTGTCGAGCTCCTGCACACTCAGTGGTCCAGACAGTTTGTCCCCTTTGGCTTGAATGTTATGTATAAACCGTAGAACATATGCCATGACTGATATTAACCTGTCGTATGAGGACGAGTTTTGGATGAAGGCTTCTGGAGCCTCCGAGACTTGCACAGCATTTTGGAACAAAACTGATGGTTTCTCCTCGATTATAGTCCTGTCGATGTCCTGACTGGGAACTCCGCTTGCCGGCCATTGGCTTTCCGGCTGCTGTAGCCATGATGGTCCAGACCACCATAATGGATGTACTGCTAACTCTTGTGGTGTTAAGCCACGAGTTGCGCAGTCCGCTGGGTTTACCGCAGTAGGTACACGTCTCCACTGAGTTGATGTACTATGCTCCAAAATCTGTCCAACGCGATTTGACACAAAGGTTTGCCATCGGTGGGGATCTCCATTTATCCAAAACAAAACGATAGTAGCATCTGACCAATAGAAGGTTGACATAGGTGGTCCTGCAGTGCGAAGTTGGTCCCGGATCCATTTTGCCAGTTTGACTGCCAGCAGCGCACCCGAAAGTTCGACTCGTGGAATTGTGATCGGTTTCGTGGGTGTGACTCGACTGCGTGCAGCTAGCAAATGAGTTTGAATCATTCCGTTTGGTAGCTCTGCACGAATATATGCACATGCTGAATACGCCAGTGATGATCCATCGCAGAAAATATGTAGCTGTACTGACGCAAGCTCGTGGATGTTGAAGCGCAGCCATCGTGGTACTTGAATTTGCTCGACATATGGCAAGTTCTGTATGAATCCCTGCCATCTATCAAGCAGTTCGGTTGGCAGCGGTTCATCCCAGTCCAGTTGTGCTAGGCTGCCATCGTTGCGTTTGATGCGGGCCATCCATGAGTCCTTGAGTATCGCCTTCGCGATCACAGGGCGTGATGAAACCTAATGGGTCGTACAGTCGGGCGACTGTGGAAAGTAAAGAGCGTTTAGTATGTGCGTGACTGATTTCAAAATTTATCTTGAACCCAAAATAGTCTTGATGTGGATGCCAATAGAGGCCTAAGGTTTTAACGGGATCTTGGTACTCAAACTCTAATAATGTCTTATGAGATAAATGGTCTGGAGGTATGTCTTGTAGCAGAGGAGCGTCATTCGCAGACCACTTTCGAAGTTCCATTCCTGCTGATCGTAAGGCTCCGATCAATTAATTTTGAATTTTGAATGCTCCTTCGCGAGTGGAAGCTCCGCTTTGTACGTCATCAACGTATATTTCGTGTCGAAGGACCCTTTCCGCGAGTGGGTATCGGTCGCTTTCATCCTGCGCGAGTTGATGTATGACGCGAATGGCTATGTAAGGAGCTGAAGCGGTTCCAAACGTAACTGTGTTGAGATAATACTCAGCTACTTGGTTGTGTTCGCCATGCCAAAAGATGCGTTGATATTGCGAATCCTCTGCATTCATGTCAATGCATCTATACATCTTCTGAATGTCGGCAGCAAAAACAAAACGATGGAAACGCCAACTCAGGACCACGCCGGCTAGATCGTTTTGGAGCGCTGGTCCGGTGCATAGGACTTCATTGAGCGATTTTCCGTTTGACGTTTTACAGGAGGCGTCATATACTACTCTAACCTTAGTAGTGACACTTTCCTCTTTGAATACTGCGTGATGAGGCAAGGTGCAACATGTGGACTCGATTCCATTCTCCTTGCTAATGATGCAATGGTTGTTACTTTGGTCACCTGGCCTAGTTGAAAGTACTCATTCATGACTTCCGAATATTTGGCTTGCAGCTCCGGCTGCCTTTGGAATCTTCGTTGAAGCATTTGGAATCGATTAATCGCGATTTGACGTGATTTGCCTAGCACCTGCGAATGGTCAAACAAACGCTTAAGTGGTAACCGTACCAAATACTTGCCGTTTCGTTGACGGATGTGAGTTCGTTTAAAATGCTCCTCGCACGTACAGTTATACCCGATACTAAGTCAGTATGGCTCTCCTCCGGCAGACGCCGCTTATATTAAACGACACGACAAAGAGTGCGTGCGAGAGAGACAGAAAATCAGTCTGAGCATGACGTCGGGCGCTGCGTAGCCAGTGCAAATTGATTTCTTGCTTTTGGCTACAAAAATGATCCGATCTGATCCAGATTCAGCAAGCTGATAGATATGGTCGCATTCTATGATTCTGCGTTTGTAGCAAGGTAATAATTAGTGAGGCATTCAACTAGTATTTAAAATAGCATACAGCGCGCATTGGTATTTACCGCACCATCGATACACTCGGCGGGAAATACCAATAGTGAGATATCGGATAAGAAACATCGATAAGAGAGTAAGTTCACTTTGTAAATGGCGATTGTGAGAGACGGACGCGCAGCTAATAAAAAAGAGTTATATCAAATCGCCGGGCTTGTGTTTTTATACCTAAACAGTTCACTCACGCACCGATATTGGTCACTACAATTCCCGGGTTAGACGGCCTACACGTTTTTAGTTTTCTCGAATCTGCAATATTGTGGATGCAACAGATTTTCGTCCTTTGTGTGGGCGGTAGGGGGTAGGGCGAAATTCTGAGATATACGTTTTAAAGTGAGATCTAACAAAAGTGCGGATACCAAATTTGGTTACTCTAGCCTTAATAGTCTCTGAGATTTGTGGATGCCCCAGATTTTCGTCCTTTGCGGGGGCGGAAGGGGGTGTGGCGAAATTTGGACACGAAACGGTCAAGGTCCGATATCACAGGAGTGTGGATACCAAATTTGGTTGCTCTGGCTCTTATAGGTTCTGAGATCCTTGAACTCATATTTTGCAATTGGCAAAACCGACCATGAATCCTGTGTGTTAGAGAGAGACAGAGCGAGAAAGAATGAAATTGTTTTCTTGATTCTGGCTATAATAATTATACGATCTGGTTGAGATTTTACATTCTAGAACATATAAACATCCTCTACGATTCTGAGTTTTTGGATGTGTTTTTTAAAAATGTGGGTGCCACAGATTTTCGTCCTTTGTGGGGGCGGAAGTGGGCGGGGCGAAGTTCTGAACTATTTTTGTAGCAGGGACATATTAAAGAAGTCTGGATCCAAAGCATCGTTGCTCTAGCTCTTATAGTCTTTGAGCACTAGGCGCTGAAGAGGACGGACGGACGGACGGACAGACAGACAGGGTCAATCGACTCGGCTATTGATGCTGATCAAGAATATATATACTTTATGGAGTCGGTTTCTTCTGGATTCCTTCTGGACGTTACACACATCCACTTTTACCACAAATCTAATATACCCCAATACTCATTTTGAGTATCGGGTATAACTAGGCTGTAAAAAAATTCGAATTGAAGATCTTGTGAGCTTTGATAAAGCTTATCAACAGCTGTTTCGCGACCAAGCGGCAACGCTTTGATATGCAATTTTTCTGCCGTGCACTATATTTCATTAAATATTGCTGTGTCTGGATCCTGTATAACAGAAGAAGACCATAGAAAGTGTGGGAAAACGTGGGTTGCTGTTTTTAGTAGTCCCAGCCTCTTTCTTTCTCTCCTCGTGACCGTCAGAGTGACCGGCCGTGGAAAAAAAAGTCTTGTAGAGCTGACCCAGGTCTCTAAACCAAGGTCAAGCCAAAGTCAAAGCCTAGTGCAAGTGCCAAGTGCGGCTCAAAGTGATGATTTAATTTGAGTGGACGCGCCAGTTATATATCGTCAATACTGGGGCAGCCGTACGACCATTTGGAAAACGAACGCCCACAGTTCAGTAAAATTTTTCGATCAGTGGTGTAATTCTGTTGAGGTAATCCACCCAGCTACAGAGACCCGTTGAAAAATTTCTGTTCTTTCCGCGTAGGATTAGCACCACTAGTACCTACGTATTACAACGCTGGACTAGAAGTTACGAATTGGTTATTCCCGGACACCTCTATTGGCCACGTGCCCGTACCACCGGTTTAACCCCCATCTGAAAAGAATGAATGTGCGGTAACTATTCGTTGGTCTTCAACCATGATCACGGTTTTATACATGCATTTATATATACCTACTACTAATCAGTTTTATAGATTTAAGATCATTATACCCTACCTCGCCCTTATGATATTCCTTCCCCAGTATATGCTGTATAGTAATACCCTATAAATGTTGTGAGGAAAGGTATTCCCACACATAGGGGGCAGTATAGGGTTAAGCGCTAACGACCGTTATCCGGGGATATCCGGAGGCGGCGAATTCCCGAGGAGAGCTCTCCCGGGGTCCCGAGATGAGAGGGGAGGACCCCTAGAGAGAGAGCAGCGGGATGACGGGATCTGGCCGGCAGTGGCCCAGCGCATGTCCAAATATGGTCATGAGATCACGCCACCAGCCAGGTCCCGTTGGAGAGCGAGCAGCGGGAGGACGGGATCGGGCCGGCAGTGGTCCAGCGCATGACCAAATATGGTCATGAGATCACGCCACCAGCCAGGTCCCGTTGGAGAGCGACAAGGGAATGAAGGAACGCCGATGGAAAAATACGGGCACCGCATGGCGGAAAGTGCCGTTAGCGCCAGGCGGCATCGGCGGCGCCGACGCAGAAGCGAGCCTATAAGAGGAGGGCCGCGACCAGGAAAGTGGACAGTCCACAGACGGAGTCAACAGGAGTGAAGTGAATAGTGAGCCACGAAAGTGAGATCAAGCGAAGGGAAAAGAACCGTAGAAAGCGAACGCGTTGTGTGAGGATTGAGAGGCGGACTCGAGCGTGCAGCCAAGAGCCAAAGCATGGAGAGGAACCGGAGTATGCGGACGCGCTCGAGGCCTGGGAGATGAAGGCGGGAGGAGCCGTGACCGCGGCCCAGATGGAGGACGGGGCGGATCCATACGAGCGCCTGACGCTGCCGGCGAGTGCGGAGCAAGTAACGCTGTGGAGACGGCCGTCCGAGACCCAAGAGGAGCTCATCGCGAGCCTGGCGGTCCCGGTGAAAAGCCGGTCGCCTAGCCGACCGCGGGCAGAGAGTGGGGAGAGGCCCACCCGGCCAGCACAGCACAGAGTGAGGAAGAAGGGAGAGCAGGGGAGGATTGTCGACGGGGACTCGAAGAACAAACCACGAGACCGTCCAGTTCGAGTTTTGCCCACGTCGCCAAGCAGGTCAGGGAGTGGTCGTTTCGGTTCGACGGAACGGCGAAACCACTCGAGTTCCTGGAACAGATCGAGTGGTCAGCCGACATGTACGGGTTGGAGTTGAATTTAATTCCGCGAGCCATGCCTGAGCTGCTAAAGGGTCGGGCGCTCATGTGGTTTGTAGCCAACAACAGGCAGTGGCAGACATGGAACGCATTTGCGCGTAGCTTCCAAGCATACTTCCTGCCGAGGGGGTATTTTGAACGAGGGGGAACGTTGTGAGTTGCTGCGGACACCGCAACTCTACAGTTATACCCGATACTAAGTCAGTATGGCTCTCCTCCGGCAGACGCCGCTACACGACTAAGAATGCGTGCGAGAGAGACAGAAAATCAGTCTGAGCGTGACGTCGGGCGCTGCGTAGCCAATGCAAATTGATTTGTTCCTTTTGGCTACAAAAATTTTCTGATCTGATCCAAATTCAGCAACCGGATAGATATAGTCATTCTCTATGATTGTGTATGCAACAGATTTTCGTCCTTTGCGGGGCCGGAAGCAGGTGTGGTGAAATTTGGACACGAAACGATCAAGGTCCGATATCACAGGAGTGTGGATACCAAATTTGGTTGCTCTAGCTCTTATGGGTTCTGAGATCCTTGAACTCATATTTTGCAATTGGCAAAACCGACCATGAAACCTGTGTGTTAGAGAGAGACAGAGCGAGAAAGAATGAAATTGTTTTCTTGATTCTAGCTGTAATAATTATACGATCTGGTTCAGATTTTGCACTCTAGAAGATATAGCCATCTTCTACGATTCTGCGCTTTTAGTTTTCTCGTATCGTCGAAATTGTGGATGCTACAGATCTTTGCCCTTTGTGGGGGCGGAAGTGGGCGGGGCAAAGTTTTAAAATATTCCTGTAGCAGTGACATATCACAGAAGTCTGGATCCAAAACATCGTTGCTCTAGCTCTTATAGTCTTTGAGCACTAGGCGCTGAAGGGGACGAACAGACGGACAGACGGACGGACGGACAGACGGACGGACGGACAGACGGACAGACAGGCATGGCTCAATCGACTCGGTTATTGATGCTGATCATGAATATATATACTTTATGGGGTCGGAAACGATTCCTTCTGGACGTTACACACATCCACTTTTACCACAAATCTAATATACCCCAATACTCATTTTGAGTATCGGGTATAAAAAAAAAACAAATTAAACGAAGGGGAATGTTGTGAGTTGCTGCGGACACCGCAACTCTACAGTTATACCCGATACTAAGTCAGTATGGCTCTCGTCCGGCAAAGAATGCGCGCGAGAGAGACAGAAAATCAGTCTGAGCGTGACGTCGGGCGCTGCGTAGCCAATGCAAATTGATTTGTTCCTTTTGGCTACAAAAATTATCTGATCTGATCCAAATTCAGCAACCGGATAGATATAGTCATTCTCTATGAGTTACTTAACTCAGATGAAGACTGCAATGCTCCATGTCGTAACCTTATTGGCTGTTTAATGTACATAATGCTGTGTACACGACCAGATTTAGCTACCGCTGTAAATATCTTGAGTAGATATAGTAGCAAGAACAATGCTGAGTTATGGCAATGTTTAAAAAGGGTTATTAGATATTTAAAGGGAACTATTGATATGAAGCTTATATTTAAAAAGAATACATCATTTGAAAATACATTAGTTGGCTATGTAGACTCCGATTGGGGTAGTAATGAGATTGATAGAAAAAGTACAACGGGTTATTTGTTTAAAATGTTCGATTCCAATTTAATTTGTTGGAATACAAAAAGACAGAATTCAGTGGCAGCTTCATCAACTGAAGCTGAATATATGGCCCTATTTGAAGCTGTAAGAGAAGCTTTATGGCTAAAGTCTCTTCTAAAAAGTATTAATCTTAAACTCGACAGACCCATTAAAATTTATGAAGACAACCAAGGCTGTATTAGCATTGCAAATAATCCCTCATGTCATAAAAGAGCAAAGCATATTGATATAAAATATCATTTTTCAAGAGAACAGATAGAAACTAATGAGATTTCTCTTGAGTATATTAATACAGACAACCAACTTGCTGACATCTTCACGAAGCCACTACCTGCTGGAAGATTTGCGGAACTGCGGAACAAATTAGGACTACTACAAGAAGAATGATTCCAATTTAATGAAAACATGAACATGAAGCTTTATTAACGAATTTATTACATTAATACATATTAAATTTTTTTTTTGATTTGAACCAAAAGAACCAATGAATTGTTAAAGTAATTTAATTTTATGTTAATCTAATTTTAAAGTGATCTGATCGGGTTTTTCTGGGTTTTCCCCGTATCCTTAGAGCAAATGCTAGATCACATAACACTTCCCAGAATGCACACCAACCACATTAGAATAACAATTGAATGTTACCTTTCTGATTTAATGATGAAAACTTTTTTATATTTTTTTATTTTTATGATTTTGATAATTAATGTTATTTTTGAGGGGGGCGTGTTGGAATACGCCTATTCCCACATTCAAATAATAACATTAAATAATATTATCGATATGTTAGGTATTATTATTATGAGTTAGTCTGGTCACACTTGAAGTGGCGATGCTCTCTCTTCTTTTTCTGAAGTGTGTGGACCGGTGTTGCAGCAAAAAGTAATCAAGAAATACATAAATAATCTTTAAAGAAAAACATAACTTGGTACTGTCTTCCGTTTACTAATTGTCATAGCCAGTCTACCAATAGAGTGCTTCAATTTTGAAACTGCTTGCCATCGATTTCCTAGCGTCTTTGGTAGCTGGGATGGCTCACTGTCAGCGTGTGCTGTTAACGGCTCTCCTATCAGGAAATGCCCTGGCGTTAATGCTGTTACGTCGTTTGGGTTGTCAGATATTGGTGTTAATGGTCGAGAGTTTAGTATGGCCTCTATTTCGACTACAACCGTTTCTAACTCCTCTTAGGTTAAATTTGACGTCATCACATTTTTAAGAGGAGATGTTTGGCAGATTTTACTTCAGCTTCCCATAAACCGCCGAAGTGTGGTGCGCGAGGAGGTATAAATTTAAACTGTAGCCCTTTGTTGTTGCACTCTCGTACAATGTGTTCCTTTGCCTTTTCCGAGAATATGGCTTCTTCTAACTCTTGAAGTTTGTTCCTTGCTCTTACGAAATTCGTAGCATTGTCGCAATGGAGCAATTGACATTTTCCTCGACGAGAGATGAACCGCCGAAGTGCCGCTAAAAATGCTTCTGTGGTGAGATCACTGACCAGCTCTAGCTGTACTGCTTTAGTCGCGAAACAACAAAATATAGCTATGTATGCTGTATTAGGCTTCTTTCCTCGAATTTTATAGTAGATTTTGAATGGTCCACAGTACTCAACACCAGAATTGAGGAATGGCCGTGCTTGGGTGACTCGAAGACTCTAGTAGTTTGGGCTTGGCTCTAGTGCATTTCCCGCAGTTCTGCACAATACTTCTGGCCATGTTTTTCCTTTGAGTATCCAGTACTGTTGTCGTGATGTTGTCAGCAATGCCTGGGGGCCGCAATGCATGTTTTCCTTGTGTATCTTATCAAGGATCAACTTCACAATTGGATCGTTGTAGGGCAGGAGCATTGGGTGTTTGGCGTCAAATGAAATATTTGCCGCTGTTGTGAAATCCTCGATACGAGATTTCAATGTTGAGCAGAAATGCTCTGGGGAATCTTTGCGTTTAATAATGTACTACACGATATAGACAATTCGAGATTTATTCATTTGGACTTCAATCAACTTAAACTTTAATCGTAATCGCGTATAGAGTACAATGTAATGGGTACTACGGGTTTAAGCGCGGCCGGCTGCAACTGCTAATTGTCGTTGTGATTTCGTCGACACGCAAACGAAGACTCTTCTTTGTGATCGGAGACGAGGTTACGCCGCCCTAGCATGAAACGACGCCGTTCTCCGAGTGGGAAGTCGCAGTTAGAGCGCTCTCACTCTCTTTGTAGTTTAACCCTTAGAAAACCGTCCATGCCGCCCCCAATACTGGGACCAGTATTAGAAACCAAAGGATGTCACATGTGAATGCTCTGTGAATAAATAAAGTGTTCGTTATGGTACATGTATGGTCGAATGGAGCTAGCAACGGTGGTAGGATTATTCTGAGGTCTGTGGCAACGGTAGCCGACATAGTTTAGAGACCGATCATTTGTATACGCCTGATGCTGTTTTAACAGTTGCGACTCTGACTAAACTGTCAGCTCTAGGGTGAACTTCTATTATCCTTCCCAGTTTCCACTCGTTGGGTGGCAGTCGATCATCCTTGACAATTGCTAGACCGCTGACTTGTAGATTGTCGGTTTCATGTCGCCACTTTGGACGGGCTTGAAGATGTGATAGCCAATCCGAACTCCAACGCTTCCAAAATTGCCGGATCATTTTCTGTCCTTCCAGAAATTGGACTGTGAGTGGAACATCCCTTGTTACATCCGGCGGAGCTAATAATGAATCTCCAATAAGAAAATGTGCCGGGGTGAGGACAGCTAGGTCCTCCGGCTCCGCGCTTAGTGGACATAATGGCCTGGAATTTAAACAGGCTTCAATTTATGTTAGCACGGTAGCAAGTTGTTCGTAGGTCATTTTATATCCTGAAAAGGCTCGATAAAGATGTGTTTTGACAGACTTCACATTTGCCTCCCAAAGGCCTCCGAAATTAGGACTATGCGGTGGATTAAAATGCCATTGGACGTTTCGGGCCGCTAAAGCAGGTATTACAGTTGTGGGTAGCTCTCGTTTCAAATGTATTTGCCAGGTTTGAAGAGCCCGATCGGCACCAATGAAGTTCGTGCCGCAGTCGCTATACATGTGTTGACAGTAGCCCCGACGCGCGATGAAACGTTGTAGGGCCATGAGAAAGTGTTCGGTGGTTAAGCCCGTGACCGCTTCAAGATGAATTGCCTGTGTAGCCAAACAGATGAAAACTGCGATATACGCCTCGTAGTTTGTGTGTCCACGGAATATAGTCTCTATGTAGGGGAAGATCGGCCATCAATTGTGCTGCTGGTTTTGGTCGGTGACGAAAACATCGGACGCATTGTCGAAGAATGCGTTTGACAGTTTGTTTTCCGTTGACTATCCAGAATTTGTGTCGAATAGTGGCCAGCGTTAATTCGGTGCCGCCGTGGAGTGCGAGACGGTGGGCATTACGCACGACGAGATCGGTAAAATGATGATGATTGGGAATGATCATTGGTTGTCGATGGCTTATTGGAAGGTGCCTTGCATTTCGCAGTCGACCTCTGACTCGTAGAATTTGTTGGTCATCTAGAAATGGGGATAATTGACACAGCTTGTGTGTGCCCGATAGTGCCTTGTTTCCCTTCAACCTCAATATTTCTGTCGCGTAGACCTCCTGTTGAATGCTGCGAGCGAGATGAATTAAAGCGTTGTCGAGCTCCTGCACACTCAGTGGTCCAGACAGTTTGTCCCCTTTGGCTTGAATGTTATGTATAAACCGTAGAACATATGCCATGACTGATATTAACCTGTCGTATGAGGACGAGTTTTGGATGAAGGCTTCTGGAGCCTCCGAGACTTGCACAGCATTTTGGAACAAAACTGATGGTTTCTCCTCGATTATAGTCCTGTCGATGTCCTGACTGGGAACTCCGCTTGCCGGCCATTGGCTTTCCGGCTGCTGTAGCCATGATGGTCCAGATGCTAACTCTTGTGGTGTTAAGCCACGAGTTGCGCAGTCCGCTGGGTTTACCGCAGTAGGTACATGTCTCCACTGAGTTGATGTACTATGCTCCAAAATCTGTCCAACGCGATTTGACACAAAGGTTTGCCATCGGTGGGGATCTCCATTTATCCAAAACAAAACGATAGTAGCATCTGACCAATAGAAGGTTGACATAGGTGGTCCTGCAGTGCGAAGTTGGTCCCGGATCCATTTTGCCAGTTTAACTGCCAGCAGCGCACCCGAAAGTTCGACCGTGGAATTGTGATTGGTTTCGTGGGTGTGACTCGACTGCGTGCAGCTAGCAAATGAGTTTGAATCATTCCGTTTGGTAGCTCTGCACGAATATATGCACATGCTGCATACGCCAGTGATGATCCATCGCAGAAAATATGTAGCTGTACTGACGCAAGCTCGTGGATGTTGAAGCGCAGCCATCGTGGTACTTGAATTTGCTCGACATATGGCAAGTTCTGTATGAATCCTAGCTCTTATAGTCTTTGAGCACTAGGCGCTGAAGGGGACGAACAGACGGACAGACGGACGGACGGACAGACGGACGGACGGACAGACGGACAGACAGGCATGGCTCAATCGACTCGGTTATTGATGCTGATCATGAATATATATACTTTATGGGGTCGGAAACGATTCCTTCTGGACGTTACACACATCCACTTTTACCACAAATCTAATATACCCCAATACTCATTTTGAGTATCGGGTATAAAAAAAAAACAAATTAAACGAAGGGGAATGTTGTGAGTTGCTGCGGACACCGCAACTCTACAGTTATACCCGATACTAAGTCAGTATGGCTCTCGTCCGGCAAAGAATGCGCGCGAGAGAGACAGAAAATCAGTCTGAGCGTGACGTCGGGCGCTGCGTAGCCAATGCAAATTGATTTGTTCCTTTTGGCTACAAAAATTATCTGATCTGATCCAAATTCAGCAACCGGATAGATATAGTCATTCTCTATGAGTTACTTAACTCAGATGAAGACTGCAATGCTCCATGTCGTAACCTTATTGGCTGTTTAATGTACATAATGCTGTGTACACGACCAGATTTAGCTACCGCTGTAAATATCTTGAGTAGATATAGTAGCAAGAACAATGCTGAGTTATGGCAATGTTTAAAAAGGGTTATTAGATATTTAAAGGGAACTATTGATATGAAGCTTATATTTAAAAAGAATACATCATTTGAAAATACATTAGTTGGCTATGTAGACTCCGATTGGGGTAGTAATGAGATTGATAGAAAAAGTACAACGGGTTATTTGTTTAAAATGTTCGATTCCAATTTAATTTGTTGGAATACAAAAAGACAGAATTCAGTGGCAGCTTCATCAACTGAAGCTGAATATATGGCCCTATTTGAAGCTGTAAGAGAAGCTTTATGGCTAAAGTCTCTTCTAAAAAGTATTAATCTTAAACTCGACAGACCCATTAAAATTTATGAAGACAACCAAGGCTGTATTAGCATTGCAAATAATCCCTCATGTCATAAAAGAGCAAAGCATATTGATATAAAATATCATTTTTCAAGAGAACAGATAGAAACTAATGAGATTTCTCTTGAGTATATTAATACAGACAACCAACTTGCTGACATCTTCACGAAGCCACTACCTGCTGGAAGATTTGCGGAACTGCGGAACAAATTAGGACTACTACAAGAAGAATGATTCCAATTTAATGAAAACATGAACATGAAGCTTTATTAACGAATTTATTACATTAATACATATTAAATATTTTTTTTGGGTTGAACCAAAAGAACCAATGAATTGTTAAAGTAATTTAATTTTATGTTAATCTAATTTTAAAGTGATCTGATCGGGTTTTTCTGGGTTTTCCCCGTATCCTTAGAGCAAATGCTAGATCACATAACACTTCCCAGAATGCACACCAACCACATTAGAATAACAATTGAATGTTACCTTTCTGATTTAATGATGAAAACTTTTTTATATTTTTTTATTTTTATGATTTTGATAATTAATGTTATTTTTGAGGGGGGCGTGTTGGAATACGCCTATTCCCACATTCAAATAATAACATTAAATAATATTATCGATATGTTAGGTATTATTATTATGAGTTAGTCTGGTCACACTTGAAGTGGCGATGCTCTCTCTTCTTTTTCTGAAGTGTGTGGACCGGTGTTGCAGCAAAAAGTAATCAAGAAATACATAAATAATCTTTAAAGAAAAACATAACTTGGTACTGTCTTCCGTTTACTAATTGTCATAGCCAGTCTACCAATAGAGTGCTTCAATTTTGAAACTGCTTGCCATCGATTTCCTAGCGTCTTTGGTAGCTGGGATGGCTCACTGTCAGCGTGTGCTGTTAACGGCTCTCCTATCAGGAAATGCCCTGGCGTTAATGCTGTTACGTCGTTTGGGTTGTCAGATATTGGTGTTAATGGTCGAGAGTTTAGTATGGCCTCTATTTCGACTACAACCGTTTCTAACTCCTCTTAGGTTAAATTTGACGTCATCACATTTTTAAGAGGAGATGTTTGGCAGATTTTACTTCAGCTTCCCATAAACCGCCGAAGTGTGGTGCGCGAGGAGGTATAAATTTAAACTGTAGCCCTTTGTTGTTGCACTCTCGTACAATGTGTTCCTTTGCCTTTTCCGAGAATATGGCTTCTTCTAACTCTTGAAGTTTGTTCCTTGCTCTTACGAAATTCGTAGCATTGTCGCAATGGAGCAATTGACATTTTCCTCGACGAGAGATGAACCGCCGAAGTGCCGCTAAAAATGCTTCTGTGGTGAGATCACTGACCAGCTCTAGCTGTACTGCTTTAGTCGCGAAACAACAAAATATAGCTATGTATGCTGTATTAGGCTTCTTTCCTCGAATTTTATAGTAGATTTTGAATGGTCCACAGTACTCAACACCAGAATTGAGGAATGGCCGTGCTTGGGTGACTCGAAGACTCTAGTAGTTTGGGCTTGGCTCTAGTGCATTTCCCGCAGTTCTGCACAATACTTCTGGCCATGTTTTTCCTTTGAGTATCCAGTACTGTTGTCGTGATGTTGTCAGCAATGCCTGGGGGCCGCAATGCATGTTTTCCTTGTGTATCTTATCAAGGATCAACTTCACAATTGGATCGTTGTAGGGCAGGAGCATTGGGTGTTTGGCGTCAAATGAAATATTTGCCGCTGTTGTGAAATCCTCGATACGAGATTTCAATGTTGAGCAGAAATGCTCTGGGGAATCTTTGCGTTTAATAATGTACTACACGATATAGACAATTCGAGATTTATTCATTTGGACTTCAATCAACTTAAACTTTAATCGTAATCGCGTATAGAGTACAATGTAATGGGTACTACGGGTTTAAGCGCGGCCGGCTGCAACTGCTAATTGTCGTTGTGATTTCGTCGACACGCAAACGAAGACTCTTCTTTGTGATCGGAGACGAGGTTACGCCGCCCTAGCATGAAACGACGCCGTTCTCCGAGTGGGAAGTCGCAGTTAGAGCGCTCTCACTCTCTTTGTAGTTTAACCCTTAGAAAACCGTCCATGCCGCCCCCAATACTGGGACCAGTATTAGAAACCAAAGGATGTCACATGTGAATGCTCTGTGAATAAATAAAGTGTTCGTTATGGTACATGTATGGTCGAATGGAGCTAGCAACGGTGGTAGGATTATTCTGAGGTCTGTGGCAACGGTAGCCGACATAGTTTAGAGACCGATCATTTGTATACGCCTGATGCTGTTTTAACAGTTGCGACTCTGACTAAACTGTCAGCTCCAGGGTGAACTTCTATTATCCTTCCCAGTTTCCACTCGTTGGGTGGCAGTCGATCATCCTTGACAATTGCTAGACCGCTGACTTGTAGATTGTCGGTTTCATGTCGCCACTTTGGACGGGCTTGAAGATGTGATAGCCAATCCGAACTCCAACGCTTCCAAAATTGCCGGATCATTTTCTGTCCTTCCAGAAATTGGACTGTGAGTGGAACATCCCTTGTTACATCCGGCGGAGCTAATAATGAATCTCCAATAAGAAAATGTGCCGGGGTGAGGACAGCTAGGTCCTCCGGCTCCGCGCTTAGTGGACATAATGGCCTGGAATTAAAACAGGCTTCAATTTATGTTAGCACGGTAGCAAGTTGTTCGTAGGTCATTTTATATCCTGAAAAGGCTCGATAAAGATGTGTTTTGACAGACTTCACATTTGCCTCCCAAAGGCCTCCGAAATTAGGACTATGCGGTGGATTAAAATGCCATTGGACGTTTCGGGCCGCTAAAGCAGGTATTACAGTTGTGGGTAGCTCTCGTTTCAAATGTATTTGCCAGGTTTGAAGAGCCCGATCGGCACCAATGAAGTTCGTGCCGCAGTCGCTATACATGTGTTGACAGTAGCCCCGACGCGCGATGAAACGTTGTAGGGCCATGAGAAAGTGTTCGGTGGTTAAGCCCGTGACCGCTTCAAGATGAATTGCCTGTGTAGCCAAACAGATGAAAACTGCGATATACGCCTTGTAGTTTGTGTGTCCACGGAATATAGTCTCTATGTAGGGGAAGATCGGCCATCAATTGTGCTGCTGGTTTTGGTCGGTGACGAAAACATCGGACGCATTGTCGAAGAATGCGTTTGACAGTTTGTTTTCCGTTGACTATCCAGAATTTGTGTCGAATAGTGGCCAGCGTTAATTCGGTGCCGCCGTGGAGTGCGAGACGGTGGGCATTACGCACGACGAGATCGGTAAAATGATGATGATTGGGAATGATCATTGGTTGTCGATGGCTTATTGGAAGGTGCCTTGCATTTCGCAGTCGACCTCTGACTCGTAGAATTTGTTGGTCATCTAGAAATGGGGATAATTGACACAGCTTGTGTGTGCCCGATAGTGCCTTGTTTCCCTTCAACCTCAATATTTCTGTCGCGTAGACCTCCTGTTGAATGCTGCGAGCGAGATGAATTAAAGCGTTGTCGAGCTCCTGCACACTCAGTGGTCCAGACAGTTTGTCCCCTTTGGCTTGAATGTTATGTATAAACCGTAGAACATATGCCATGACTGATATTAACCTGTCGTATGAGGACGAGTTTTGGATGAAGGCTTCTGGAGCCTCCGAGACTTGCACAGCATTTTGGAACAAAACTGATGGTTTCTCCTCGATTATAGTCCTGTCGATGTCCTGACTGGGAACTCCGCTTGCCGGCCATTGGCTTTCCGGCTGCTGTAGCCATGATGGTCCAGATGCTAACTCTTGTGGTGTTAAGCCACGAGTTGCGCAGTCCGCTGGGTTTACCGCAGTAGGTACATGTCTCCACTGAGTTGATGTACTATGCTCCAAAATCTGTCCAACGCGATTTGACACAAAGGTTTGCCATCGGTGGGGATCTCCATTTATCCAAAACAAAACGATAGTAGCATCTGACCAATAGAAGGTTGACATAGGTGGTCCTGCAGTGCGAAGTTGGTCCCGGATCCATTTTGCCAGTTTAACTGCCAGCAGCGCACCCGAAAGTTCGACTCGTGGAATTGTGATTGGTTTCGTGGGTGTGACTCGACTGCGTGCAGCTAGCAAATGAGTTTGAATCATTCCGTTTGGTAGCTCTGCACGAATATATGCACATGCTGCATACGCCAGTGATGATCCATCGCAGAAAATATGTAGCTGTACTGACGCAAGCTCGTGGATGTTGAAGCGCAGCCATCGTGGTACTTGAATTTGCTCGACATATGGCAAGTTCTGTATGAATCCCTGCCATCTATCAAGCAGTTCGGTTGGCAGCGGTTCATCCCAGTCCAGTTGTGCTAGGCTGCCATCGTTGCGTTTGATGCGGGCCATCCATGAGTCCTTGAGTATCGCCTTCGCGATCACAGGGCGTGATGAAACCTAATGGGTCGTACAGTCGGGCGACTGTGGAAAGTAAAGAACGTTTAGTATGTGCGTGACTGATTTCAAAATTTATCTTGAACCCAAAATAGTCTTGATGTGGATGCCAATAGAGGCCTAAGGTTTTAACGGGATCTTGGTACTCAAACTCTAATAATGTCTTATGAGATAAATGGTCTGGAGGTATGTCTTGTAGCAGAGGAGCGTCATTCGCAGACCACTTTCGAAGTTCCATTCCTGCTGATCGTAAGGCTCCGATCAATTGATTTTGAATTTCTAATGCTCCTTCGCGAGTGGAAGCTCCGCTTTGTACGTCATCAACGTTTATTTCGTGTCGAAGGACCCTTTCCGCGAGTGGGTATCGGTCGCTTTCATCCTGCGCCAGTTGATGTATGACGCGAATGGCTGTGTAAGGAGCTGAAGCGGTTCCAAACGTAACTGTGTTGAGATAATACTCAGCTACTTGGTTGTGTTCGTCATGCCAAAAGATGAGTTGATATTGCGAATCCTCTGCATTCATGTCAATGCATCTATACATCTTCTGAATGTCGGCAGCAAAAACAAAACGATGGAAACGCCAACTCAGGACCACGCCGGCTAGATCGTTTTGGAGCGCTGGTCCGGTGCATAGGACGTCATTGAGCGATTTTCCGTTTGACGTTTTACAGGAGGCGTCATATACTACTCTAACCTTAGTAGTAACACTTTCCTCTTTGAATACTGCGTGATGAGGCAAGGTGCAACATGTGGACTCGATTCCATTCTCCTTGCTAATGATGCAATGGTTGTTACTTTGGTCACCTGGCCTAGTTGAAAGTACTCATTCATGACTTCCGAATATTTGGCTTGCAGCTCCGGCTGCCTTTGGAATCTTCGTTGAAGCATTTGGAATCGATTAATCGCGATTTGACGTGATTTGCCTAGCACCTGCGAATGGTCAAACAAACGCTTAAGTGGTAACCGTACCAAATACTTGCCGTTTCGTTGACGGATGTGAGTTCGTTTAAAATGCTCCTCGCACGTACAGTTATACCCGATACTAAGTCAGTATGGCTCTCCTCCGGCAGACGCCGCTTATATTAAACGACACGACAAAGAATGCGTGCGAGAGAGACAGAAAATCAGTCTGAGCGTGACGTCGGGCGCTGCGTAGCCAGTGCAAATTGATTTCTTGCTTTTGGCTACAAAAATGATCCGATCTGATCCAGATTCAGCAAGCTGATAGATATGGTCGCATTCTATGATTCTGCGTTTGTAGCAAGGTAATAATTAGTGAGGCATTCAACTAGTATTTAAAATAGCATACAGCGCGCATTGGTATTTACCGCACCATCGATACACTCGGCGGGAAATACCAATAGTGAGATATCGGATAAGAAACATCGATAAGAGAGTAAGTTCACTTTGTAAATGGCGATTGTGAAAGACGGACGCGCAGCTAATAAAAAAGAGTTATATCAAATCGCCGGGCTTGTGTTTTTATACCTAAACAGTTCACTCACGCACCGATATTGGTCACTACAATTCCCGGGTTAGACGGCCTACAATTTCAGAAGTGGGATACGATCAATCGCCGCCAGTGAAAAATAGCGAAAATTTTTCTTTTCTCGTCCGTCGAAGACGCCATCGCTGAAAAAAAAACATGTCGGACTTGGTCGGCACGGAGGAGTTCTCGGCCGCCCAGCTGCGCGAATGGCTGGAGTCCCTCAATCTACCAAGAGGTGGAAGCACCGATCTTGGCACTTTACAATCCCAGAGATCCGACAGAATTACATTGCGATGCAAGTTCGTTAGGTTTCGGGTCAATTCTAATGCAGAAGAAGGGTGATGGCAGAATGCACCCGGTGTTCTATTTCTCCAAGCGGACAACAATTACCGAAGCAAAATACCACAGCTTTGAACTGGAGACACTAGCGATAATTTATGCACTACAACGGTTTAGAGTATACGTGCAAGGCATACCCTTCAAAATAGTGACAGACTGCAACGCGCTAACTATGACTCTAAACAAAAAAGAACTCAATCCACGCATTGCCCGCTGGGCGTTAGAGTTACAAAATTATGACTACAAGTTAGAACACAGGTCAGGAAGCAGAATGCAACACGTAGATGCGCTAAGCAGAGCCGTTCAGATACTCACGGTAGACACAAACACCTTTGAAGAAAATTTAATTATATGCCAAAACAGAGATAACAAACTGATGGAGCTGAGAGAAACGTTACAGAAATCAGAACACAAACATTATGAGATGAGAAACGGAATAATATACAGGAAAAAAGATAACAATACTATCCTATTCTGCGTACCCGAGGAAATGGAAGGCCACGTACTCTATAAGTACCACGATGAACTAGGGCACGTCGGTATAGACAAGATGACCGACGCTATATCGAAAAGCTACTGGATCTCAAACGTAAGGTATAAAGCCAAGCGACACATTGAAAACTGTCTAAAATGCATAGCGTACTCAGCAAAACACGGAAAAGAGGAAGGGTTTTTACACAACATACCAAAAGGGTCAGGACCATTCGAGGTAGTACATATCGACCATTTCGGGCCAGTCGACAAAGGCAGGGCCAACAAACATGTTTTAGTAGTAATAGACGCGTTCACCAAATTCGTAAGACTTTATACGACCTAAACCACTAGCACAAAGGAAGCAGTAATTGCAATGAAAGATTATTTCCGAGCTTACAGTAGACCCAGATGCATTGTGTCAGACAGAGGAAGCTGTTTCACGTCAAAAGAGTTTGAAGAATTCTTAGAACAGAGCAATGTTAAACACGTAAAGATAGCAACAGGGTCGCCACAGGCCAACGGGCAGGTAGAAAGGGTGAACAGAAGTTTGGGACCCATGATTGCAAAGCTTGTTGACCCGGAAAAAGGATTACATTGGGATATGGTAGTGGAAACAGTAGAACACGCGATGAACAACACAATTCAAAGAACAATTAATGAACACCCGAGCAGAATGTTGTTTGGGGTCGTACAAAAAGGAAAGGTTTCAGATTTACTAAAAGATCATCTAGACGAACTAACCGAACAACGGGCAACAAGGGATATAGAAAAGATTAGAGCAGTAGCAGGCACTCATCAGGAAAAAATACAGTCTTATAACAAACAAGCAGCAGATTCAAAGCGAAGGGAGCCACACGTGTACGTAGATAATGATCTAGTTATGGTGAGAAATTTCGACACTCATACAGGGGTGTCTAAAAAGCTTATCCCGAAGTTCAAAGGACCTTATAAGATATCAAAGGTGTTAAAAAATGATAGGTATTTGCTAGAAGATGTAGAGGGATTTCAACAATCAAGGATCCCGTATAAAGGAGTTTGGGCGGTGGCAAATATGAAGCCGTGGATTGAAAATGGTAATAATGCAAATGTCACAGGGAATCAAAATGAAGAAAATGATTGTAACACGTAAACTTAGAATGTTAAGAGTAAACCACACCCAACTGTAATAAATCAACCTATCTAGAAACTAACTTAAATGTAAGGAGTTCAGGAGCACTCCGGTCAGGATGGCCGAATTGTAGCAAGGTAATAATTAGTGAGGCATTCAACTAGTATTTAAAATAGCATACAGCGCGCATTGGTATTTACCGCACCATCGATACACTCGGCGGGAAATACCAATAGTGAGATATCGGATAAGAAACATCGATAAGAGAGTAAGTTCACTTTGTAAATGGCGATTGTGAAAGACGGACGCGCAGCTAATAAAAAAGAGTTATATCAAATCGCCGGGCTTGTGTTTTTATACCTAAACAGTTCACTCACGCACCGATATTGGTCACTACAATTCCCGGGTTAGACGGCCTACACGTTTTTAGTTTTCTCGAATCTGCAATATTGTGGATGCAACAGATTTTCGTCCTTTGTGTGGGCGGTAGGGGGTAGGGCGAAATTCTGAGATATACGTTTTAAAGTGAGATCTAACAAAAGTGCGGATACCAAATTTGGTTACTCTAGCCTTAATAGTCTCTGAGATTTGTGGATGCCCCAGATTTTAGTCCTTTGCGGGGGCGGAAGGGGGTGTGGCGAAATTTGGACACGAAACGGTCAAGGTCCTATATCACAGGAGTGTGGATACCAAATTTGGTTGCTCTGGCTCTTATAGGTTCTGAGATCCTTGAACTCATATTTTGCAATTGGCAAAACCGACCATGAATCCTGTGTGTTAGAGAGAGACAGAGCGAGAAAGAATGAAATTGTTTTCTTGATTCTGGCTATAATAATTATACGATCTGGTTGAGATTTTACATTCTAGAACATATAAACATCCTCTACGATTCTGAGTTTTTGGATGTGTTTTTTAAAAATGTGGGTGCCACAGATTTTTGTCCTTTGTGGGGGCGGAAGTGGGTGGGGCGAAGCTCTGAACTATTTTTGTAGCAGGGACATATTACAGAAGTCTGGATCCAAAGCATCGTTGCTCTAGCTCTTATAGTCTTTGAGCACTAGGCGCTGAAGAGGAAGGACGGACGGACGGACAGACAGACAGGGTCAATCGACTCGGCTATTGATGCTGATCAAGAATATATATACTTTATGGAGTCGGTTTCTTCTGGATTCCTTCTGGACGTTACACACATCCACTTTTACCACAAATCTAATATACCCCAATACTCATTTTGAGTATCGGGTATAACTAGGCTGTAAAAAAATTCGAGTTGAAGATCTTGTGAGCTTTGATAAAGCTTATCAACAGCTGTTTCGCGACCAAGCGGCAACGCTTTGATATGCAATTTTTCTGCCGTGCACTATATTTCATTAAATATTGCTGTGTCTGGATCCTGTATAACAGAAGAAGACCATAGAAAGTGTGGGAAAACGTGGGTTGCTGTTTTTAGTAGTCCCAGCCTCTTTCTTTCTCTCCTCGTGACCGTCAGAGTGACCGGCCGTGGAAAAAAAAGTCTTGTAGAGCTGACTCAGGTCTCTAAACCAAGGTCAAGCCAAAGTCAAAGCCTAGTGCAAGTGCCAAGTGCGGCTCAAAGTGATGATTTAATTTGAGTGGACGCGCCAGTTATATATCGTCAATACTGGGGCAGCCGTACGACCATTTGGAAAACGAACGCCCACAGTTCAGTAAAATTTTTCGATCAGTGGTGTAATTCTGTTGAGGTAATCCACCCAGCTACAGAGACCCGTTGAAAAATTTCTGTTCTTTCCGCGTAGGATTAGCACCACTAGTATCTACGTATTACAACGCTGGTCTAGAAGTTACGAATTGGTTATTCCCGGACACCTCTAGTGGCCACGTGCCCGTACCACCGGTTTAACCCCCATCTGAAAAGAATGAATGTGCGGTAACTATTCGTTGGTCTTCAACCATGATCACGGTTTTATACATGCATTTATATATACCTACTACTAATCAGTTTTATAGATTTAAGATCATTATACCCTACCTCGCCCTTATGATATTCCTTCCCCAGTATATGCTGTATAGTAATACCTTATAAATGTTGTGAGGAAAGGTATTCCCACACATAGGGGGCAGTATAGGGTTAAGCGCTAACGACCGTTATCCGGGGATATCCGGAGGCGGCGAATTCCCGAGGAGAGCTCTCCCGGGGTCCCGAGATGAGAGGGGAGGACCCCTGGAGAGAGAGCAGCGGGATGACGGGATCTGGCCGGCAGTGGCCCAGCGCATGTCCAAATATGGTCATGAGATCACGCCACCAGCCAGGTCCCGTTGGAGAGCGAGCAGCGGGAGGACGGGATCGGGCCGGCAGTGGTCCAGCGCATGACCAAATATGGTCATGAGATCACGCCACCAGCCAGGTCCCGTTGGAGAGCGACAAGGGAATGAAGGAACGCCGATGGAAAAATACGGGCACCGCATGGCGGAAAGTGCCGTTAGCGCCAGGCGGCATCGGCGGCGCCGACGCAGAAGCGAGCCTATAAGAGGAGGGCCGCGACCAGGAAAGTGGACAGTCCACAGACGGAGTCAACAGGAGTGAAGTGAATAGTGAGCCACGAAAGTGAGATCAAGCGAAGGGAAAAGAACCGTAGAAAGCGAACGCGTTGTGTGAGGATTGAGAGGCGGACTCGAGCGTGCAGCCAAGAGCCAAAGACCCAAATCCCTTGAACCAACGGCGCCCCGCTTGAAGCGCATCCCTTCAGGAGTGAGGCACCCTCGGGCCGAAAAGCCAAGTGAGTCGAGTCAGAGCGAACGCGTCAGGCGCCTGACTGAGAGGTGGATTTGGGCCACGTGCCAAGAATCGCTAGCCCCAGTCAGTAGAGCCGGCGGTGCCACGCTTGGCGACGCCGTGGGGGGCCCAGGGAGCAACGAGCGAGGACATAAAAATGAGGAGCCGACGATGGGTTCACTCATTGAGGAAAGAGGACTTGGTCCAGTGCGCGCGGGCGTGCGGTCTTCGATTGGAAGGTACGCTGACCGAGATGCGCCGAATCTTCAAGGAGTGGATTGAGAAGCACGGAGAGGAACCGGAGTATGCGGACGCGCTCGAGGCCTGGGAGATGAAGGCGGGAGGAGCCGTGACCGCGGCCCAGATGGAGGACGGGGCGGATCCATACGAGCGCCTGACGCTGCCGAGTGCGGAGCAAGTAACGCTGTGGAGACGGCCGTCCGAGACCCAAGAGGAGCTCATCGCGAGCCTGGCGGTCCCGGTGAAAAGCCGGTCGCCTAGCCGACCGCGGGCAGAGAGTGGGGAGAGGCCCACCCGGCCAGCACAGCCGGAGCAAGGGAGCGCGAGAAACCCACAGAGGGAGGAAGAAGGGAGAGCAGGGGAGGATCGTCGACGGGGACTCGAAGAACAAACCACGAGACCGTCCAGTTCGAGTTTTGCCCACGTCGCCAAGCAGGTCAGGGAGTGGTCGTTTCGGTTCGACGGAACGGCGAAACCACTCGAGTTCCTGGAACAGATCGAGTGGTCAGCCGACATGTACGGGTTGGAGTTGAATTTAATTCCGCGAGCCATGCCTGAGCTGCTAAAGGGTCGGGCGCTCATGTTGTTTGTAGCCAACAACAGGCAGTGGCAGACATGGAACGCATTTGCGCGTAGCTTCCAAGCATACTTCCTGCCGAGGGGGTATTTTGAACGAGGGGGAACGTTGTGAGTTGCTGCGGACACCGCAACTCTACAGTTATACCCGATACTTAGTCAGTATGGATTATTCCGGCAGACGCCGCTAATATTAAACGACACGACAAAGAGTGCGTGCGAGAGAGACAGAAAATCAGTCTGAGCGTGACGTCGGGCGCTGCGTAGCCAATGCAAATTGATTTGTTCCTTTTGGCTACAAAAATTATCTGATCTGATCCAAATTCAGCAACCGGATAGATATAGTCATTCTCTATGATTCTGCGTTTTTAGTTTTCTCGTATCCTCAATATTGTGTATGCAACAGATTTTCGTCCTTTGTGTGGGCGGAAGTGGGTGGGGCGAAATTCTGAGATATACGTTTTATAGGGACATTTTAAAGCAGTGTGTGTACCAAATTTGGTTACTCTAGCCTTAATAGTCTCTGAGATTTGTGGATGCCCAAGATTTTCGTCCTTTGCGGGGGCGGAAGGGGGTGTGGCGAAATTTTGACACAAAACGGGCAAGGTCCGATATCACAGGAGTGTTGATACCAAATTTGGTTGCTCTAGCTCTTATGGGTTCTGAGATCCTTGAACTCATATTTTGCAATTGGCAAAACCGACCATGAAACCTGTGTGTTAGAGTGAGACAGAGCGAGAAAGAGTGAAATTGTTTTCGTGATTCTGGCTGTAATAATTATACGATCTGGTTCAGATTTTGCACTCTAGAAGATATAGTCATCATCTACGATTCTGATTTTTGGTTTTCTCGTATCTTTAAAATTGTGGATGCCACAGATTTTCGCCCTTTGTGGGGGCGGAAGTGGGCGGGGCAAAGTTTTGAAATATTTTTGGAGCAGTGACATATCACAGAAGTCTGGATCCAAAACATCGTTGCTCTAGCTCTTATAGTCGTTGAGCATTAGGCGCTGAAGGTGACGGACAGACGGACAGACGGACGGACGGACAGACGGACAGACAGACATGGCTCAATCGACTCGGCTATTGATGCTGATCAAGAATATATATACTTTATGGGGTCGGAAACGATTCCTTCTGGACGTTACACACATCCACTTTCACCACAAATCTAATATACCCCAATACTCATTTTGAGTATCGGGTATAAAAATTACTCCAGGAGGTGAGGTTGAGGAAGCAAAGATGGGGAGAGCCATTCAAGGACTACATGGTGGAGATGCAGACCCTCATGAGGCCACTAAAATGCACGCCCGAAGAGCAGTTGGAGCTCATTAGAGACAACAGCATGCCAGATTTGAGGGTGTTCATCCGGCCACATAGGTGCAGAGACCTGGATCACATGATGACGCTGGCCGACGAGTTTGAGGCTCTGGAGAGGGATCGGCTGTAGTTCCAACGAGAGTGTCCGGCGAGCAAAGCAAAAGCAAATAATCCGTTCGCCCGTCCGACAGTAACGGAGATATGTCGCCGCTGCCAGGGCGAAACGGCAGCCAGCTCTGATTCGACAGGGGAAAAAAGGCCGGTCCCAACGCCGCGGGACGACCAAGCGAACACGAACATAGAGGCGGGGTTCGTGAAAAACCCAGCCCAGGCGTGTCGACGATGCGGGAGTGACCGCCATTGGGCACAAGCATGCAATGGCCGACCTATAACATTCTGCTGGAGGTGCGGCAAGGTAGGGGCCCCGACATGGCAGTGCTGCCCGAAAGCGGGAAACGCCCCGCGACCCAAGCCGCGGAGGGCCGTGCCAGGGTCGCAAGACGAAGCCCCCCAAAGCTCGTAGGAGAACTCACGGAGGAGGATGTCCAGCTGTCGGCGGTGGTGAGGATCGCGGGCAGCAACTGGAAAGCAACGGTCGACACCGGGGCGACAAGCAGGGGAAGAGAGGCACCAGAAAGAGACGAGGAAGCTGATGCGGCTGGCTGACGGAGGCAGCCGGGAAATCAATTCCCAGATCGAGGTGGAGATCGGGGACAAGATCGTTACAATCCCGCTTCTCGTGTTGCCCGGAGTAATTGATGCGCTTGTCCTGGGTTGTGATCCCTGCGAGAGGCCACCGCCAGGGGCGGTTGGAGGAGAAGTTGTCAGTGGCGGTGGTAGCGGACACTGGAGGGTCCGTCGAGCCCGCATCCGACGGAACGCGAGCGGAGGAGGGATCGGTCGAAAACTTCCTGCCAAAGGAGTTGGAAGAGTTCCGAGAACTGAAGGGAGTGTCGAACATAGCTACACACACGATCACACAAACAGCGTTACTACCCCAAAAATCCCAAGATGCAAGCCGAAATCAACCAACAGGTTGACGAGCTGCTGGAAAGAGGGTACATTGAGCCATCGAAGAGTCCGTACAGTTCACCCATCGTGATGGTCAAAAAGAAGACGGGAAAGTGGAGATTATGCGTGGACTTCAGACAGATAAACGCGAAGTCCATCAAGGATGCGTACCCCATGCCAAGAATAGACTATATTTTGGACCAGCTCAGGGAGGCACGGTTCATCAGTAGCTTAGACTTAAAGGACGGATATTGGCAGATACCACTGGAGGTAGGCAGTATAAGTTCAGTTCACGGTGCCCGGAAAAGGGCTGTTCCAGTGGAAGGTGATGCCATTCGGACTCCACTCAGCCTCGGCTACGTTCCAGAGGGCATTGGATCAGGTGATAGGCCCCGAGATGATGCCACACGCGTTTGCGTACCAAGACGACATCATTGTCATCGGCCGTACCGAGGAGGAGCACAAGCGCAACCTCGAAGAAGTTTTCGGCGGTTGAAGAACGCAAACTTGCGCCTAAATGTGGACAAGTGTCAATTTTTTAGGAAGGAGCTACGATACCTGGGGCATTTGGTAACGGGAGACGGAATCTGCACCGATCCCGAGAAAGTGGCGGCCATTAAGGAGTTGCAGCCGCCAGCGAGTGTCAAAGAGCTACGACAATACTTGGGCGTGGCCTCCTGGTACAGGCGTGTCGTAAAGGGATTCGCCACGTTGGTGCAGCCCCTCAGCACTTTGCTGAAGAAGAAGGCCAAGTGGGAATGGTCAACGGAGCAGCAACAAGCGTTCGAGGACGTAAAAAGTCGGCTGACAGCAGACCCGATGTTGGCATGCCCAGATTTCTCAAAGAAATTCGTGCTCCAGACGGACGCCAGCGACTACGGACTGGGGGCGATCCTGACGCAAGAGACGGAGAAGGGCGAGAGGGTCATCTCATACGGAAAAGGAGTGTCTGGCCATTGTATGGGCTATAAGAAAGCTAAAGCCCTATCTGGAGGGATACCATTTCAAGGTGGTCACAGATCACATGGCGTTGAAATGGTTGAACAGCATCGAGAGCCCAACAGGGAGGATCGCCAGGTGGGCGCTGGAGCTACAACAATACGACTTCGAAGTGGCATATAGGAAAGGGCAGCTGAACGTAGTGGCGGACGCACTGTTCCGACAGCCATTGGCGGAGCGATGTCTGAGAACCACCGAGGAGGAGGCAGAGAAGGGACACGAACCGGAGGCAGAGTGCGGATGGATTAAAAAGGTTAAAGAGAGGATGAGGACGGAACCGAGGAAATATCCGGATTACGTCGAGGAAGCAGGCCGGGTATACCGGCACATCCCGCACCGAGCGGGAGAAGAGGAAATAGCATCATGGAAGTTATGCGTCCCTAAGGATCTAAGAGAGAGAGTCATAAGAGAGAATCACGACTCGCCGGAGGCGGGGCACGCGGGCGGCAGAAGGACGATGGCCAGAGTAGCCGCCCGGTACTACTGGCCGGGGATGCATCGAGATGTGAGGACATACGTGAGAAAGTGTGAAATCTGCATACGCTACAAACCAAGTCAACTGCAGGCGGCCGGAAAAATGCTGACACGAGTGCCAGAGGAGCCGTGGGCAACGGTGTGTGCCGACTTTGTGGGCCCGCTGCCCAGGTCAAAGCATGGGAATGCCATGTTATTGGTGATGGTGGATCGGTTCTCGAAATGGACCGAGTTGGTCCCCATGAGAAAGGCCACGGCGGAAGCACTAACGAAAGCGTTCCGAGAGCGCATCGTGTCCCGGTTCGGCGTGCCGAAGGTGGTGATCAGAGATAATGGCGTCCAGTTCACCAGTAGAGCGTTTAAGAGGTTTTTGGAGCAGATGGGCGTACGGCATCAGTTCACGGCCCCGTACACGCCGCAGGAGAACCCGACGGAGCGAACTAACCGGACAGTGAAAACTATGATAGCTCAGTTCACCGAAGGGAACCAGAGGAACTGGGATGAGAAATGGTCAGAGATAATGCTGGCCGTAAATTCAGGGGTGTCCGAATCCACCGGGTACGCGCCGGCGTTTGTGGTACAAGGGAGAGAGCCGAGGCTACCAAAGGCTCTATACGATGACGAAGCGCTTGGCACAGGACAGGGCACGCTCAATCCGTACGAGAACGCTGCCAAGTTGAGAGAGGTATTTCAACTGGTGAGGCGGAATCTCGAAAGAGCGGCGCAGGACAAGACGTGGTATTATAACCTGAGGAGGAGAGCGTGGAAACCCACGATTGGAGACAAGGTATGGGCCAAGCAACACCATCTATCCAACGCGGCCGAAGGGTTTGCGGCAAAACTGGCCCCGAAATACGACGGTCCCTACACCATAATGGATTTCGTGTCCCCGGTCATTTGTAAATTAAAGAAGGACAGCGAGAAACGGACGCGGACCGCCCATATAGGGGACCTGAAGCCACAACCCGGGGAAGGAACCGCTGAAACAGGCCCTGGAACCGAAGCGTAGACGACGCACAAGGAGGGGCAATGGACGAGCACGAAAGACAGAAACTAGCGGCAGGGGCGGAAAGGAGAGTCCCAACTGGATGCCACGCAGGACAAGGTCGTACAGGATGATCCTACAACTAAGGTTCGGTAAAACTAAGAACCACGCGTGTCACGCAGGACAGGAATCGCTCACAAGGGAGGAGCGGGCGGCCCAACTAGATGCCACGCAGGACAAGGCCATACAGGATACTCTTACAACTAAGGTTCAGTAAAACTAAGCAGCAGACGGCGGCCGGCGGACCAATAAAGCTGGACCTACAAGAAAAAAAAGGAGGATTAGCTCGTCAGCCAATAGGAACTGATCAAAGGCAAAGAAGGTAGAAGATACCCGGGTTACCACTATCCCAGGGGGGGCGGGTTGCGTGGTGCGTCGACGGACGAGGGGGCACCCGAGAAGGGGTTCCGAGATGAGCAGAGGTTCGGGTCCGGGTCCAGGGCATCGAAGCCAGCTGCTAACGTCGGGGATGGCGGGACAAAAGCGGATGCCGCCCGTGCGCGGTCTACCGGCTGGGGAATCGGATGATCCCTGGGTCCGAGGCGCTGCACGGGGGTGACATCCGCGTCTAAGCCGATCCAGAGACGGGCGGAGCTGGCCACGGGGGGCGGGCCGATGTTGGCAGCACGGGCGAAAGGTCGGAGGACCTATTGATCACGGGCTGGAAGATCGGTCAGCACCCTGGATCGGAACCCAAGGACGGGCTGAAAGAAAAGGCACGGTGAGATGAGGAACCCAAGAACTCGGGAAGCTTACCAGATTCAAGGCGAAGCCAAACAACACGTCGCCAGACCTGGAAGTAGAAAGGGCCAAATAAAAAAAAAAAAAAAAGGTGGAAGAAGTGGGAACCGAAGGAAGGCTAACAAAACCAGGGGGCACCCTAGGGTTAACGCGGCGAGAGGCTCGGATAACCTTCAAAACGGGAGCGAGCGAGAGAGCCAGCTGGAAGGCAAGAGAGAGCCGTCCCACGGGCCCATGTAAGGCACCGTTACAGGGAACGGTGAGCACCGGCACGAGCCCTTATAAAGGAGGGGGCAGCGCGCGATCAGGTCTTTTCAAAGTGGACCACGTGGAAGAAAAAAAAAAAAAAGTGTAAGATGCAGCAGCATTTAATAAGGTACTTAACGGAGCAGCGAAAATGGATTCGCCGCGGGTATCCGGCCATGGGTGACATGCAAAGGGCGAGCAGGAGTAGGTCCCCGGAGCTGCAGCTATTGGCCTCACCGCTGGTGTCAACCGCGGGATCCATGGGACCGACGGTGTCCCCGGTGGTATCGCCGGGGTACACCGATGCGGGAAGCGATCTGGAATTGGTGAGCTGGGAGCCGGCACCGCGGAGAAAACGCGCACACGAGGCGAAGCGCGAGGAGCCCCCGACCAGCCGACGAGAGGAGCCCCCGACCAGCCGACGAGAGGAGCCCCGGACCAGCAGTCGCAAGGAGCACCACACCGGCAAGCGCGAGGAGCACCACACCAAGCGCGAGGAGCCCCAGACCAGCAGGCGCGAGGAGCCCCGCACCAGCAAGCGCGAGGAGCCCACACCGGCAAGCGCGAAGAGCACCGGACCAGCAGGCGCGAGGAGCACCGGACCAGCCAGAACGCGAGGAGCCCCGCACCTGGCAAGCGCGAGGAGCCCCACACCGGCAAGCTCGAGGAGCCCCGGACCAGCAAGCTTGAGGAGCCCGGACCAGCAAGCGCGAGGAGCGGCCTGAGAGAGGAAGGAGGGGGCGCACGGAGACGCGGAAGGAGGAGCCCAGTGAGCGGGCCTCGAAGCGGGCGTCCACGCGGTCGACGCGTACGGTCAGGGAAGAGGAGTCGTCGGCACGCACAAGGGGGAGGTCGACGGCGCGGCGAGG
>NW_020825427.1:0-60022 GCF_003286085.1 Drosophila persimilis | reverse complement strand
AGAATTACACCACTGATCGAAAAATTTTACTGAACTGTGGGCGTTCGTTTTCCAAATGGTCGAACGGCTGCCCCAGTATTGACGATATATAACTGGCGCGTCCACTCAAATTAAATCATCACTTTGAGCCGCACTTGGCACTTGCACTAGGCTTTTACTTTGGCGTGACCTTGGTTTAGAGAACTGGGTCAGCTCTACAAGACTTTTTTTTTCCAAGGCCGGTCACTCTGACGGTCACGAGGAGAGAAAGAAAGAGGCTGGGACTACTAAAAACAGCAACCCACGTTTTCCCACACATTCTATGGTTTTCTTCTGTTATACAGGATCCAGTCACAGCAATATTTAATAAAATATAGTGCACGGCAGAAAAATTGCATATCAAAGCGTTGCCGCTTGGTCGCAAATCGGCATCCACAAATCTCAGAGATCAGATAATTTTTATAGCCAAAGGGAACAAATCAATTTGCACTGGCTACGCAGCGCCCGACGTCACGCTCAGACTGATTTTCTGTCTCTCTCGCACGCACTCTTTGTCGTGTCGTTTAATATAAGCGGCATCTGCCGGAGGAGAGCCATACTGACTTAGTATCGGGTATAACTGTAGAGTTTCGGTGTCCGCAGCAACTCACAACGTTCCCCCTCGTTGGTTTTTAGTTTGTTTTACTGGTGCTGCTCTTTACTGAAGAACGTTGACTTGAGTACTCATAGCGACAGCTCGTTTTGCGTCGCAGCCGAGATGAAACCGAGAGCCGGGCTCATCACCGGCGCCACTATCAAGGTCAAGTGCTTAGAAGCGTACGTCCCGGTCCGCTCAGATAAGAGAGTGGAGTGAAGTAGAGTGCTCAAAGTAGAGTTATAGACTATGTAGTATACTATGTGGGCATGGAGGACATTTTACTGCCCATTTAGAGCTCTGGCAAATGGTCGAGATAAGAATTTATATAAAAAAAAAATCGCGTACGAGTATGGAAAGTATACTAGGAAACGGGATACAGGGGGTCAAAGGGACAGATCAGCATGGATACGTAAACGAAGAAGATCACCGGTCAGATCTTTGTCGGCTGCGGTATCGCTCATTGGCGAGAACGCCCACCCTACCATGATCCTTCAGGGCCACCTATTAACAGTCAGGATCCCTTCAAATAAGCCTGCTATTCGATATTGTCTTACATTTATTGGGTATTACTATACAGAATATACTGGGGAAGGAATATCATAAGGGCGAGGTAGGGTATAATGATCTTAAATCTATAAAACTGATTAGTAGTAGGTATATAGAAATGCATGTATAAAACCGTGATCATGGTTGAAGACCAACGAATAGTTACCGCACATTCATTCTTTTCAGATGGGGGTAAACCGGTGGTACGGGCACGTGGCCAATAGAGGTGTCCGGGAATAACCAATTCGTAACTTCTAGACCAGCGTTGTAATACGTAGATACTAGTGGTGCTAATCCTACGCGGAAAGAACAGAAATTTTTCAACGGGTCTCTGTAGCTGGGTGGATTACCTCAACAGAATTACACCACTGATCGAAAAATTTTACTGAACTGTGGGCGTTCGTTTTCCAAATGGTCGAACGGCTGCCCCAGTATTGACGATATATAACTGGCGCGTCCACTCAAATTAAATCATCACTTTGAGCCGCACTTGGCACTTGCACTAGGCTTTTACTTTGGCGTGACCTTGGTTTAGAGAACTGGGTCAGCTCTACAAGACTTTTTTTTTCCAAGGCCGGTCACTCTGACGGTCACGAGGAGAGAAAGAAAGAGGCTGGGACTACTAAAAACAGCAACCCACGTTTTCCCACACATTCTATGGTTTTCTTCTGTTATACAGGATCCAGACACAGCAATATTTAATAAAATATAGTGCACGGCAGAAAAATTGCATATCAAAGCGTTGCCGCTTGGTCGCAAAACAGCTGTTGATAAGCTTTATCAAAGCTCACAAGATCTTCAACTCGAATTTTTTTACGGCCTAGTTATACCCGATACTCAAAATGAGTATTGGGGTATATTAGATTTGTGGTAAAAGTGGATGTGTGTAACGTCCAGAAGGAATCGTTTCCGACTCCATAAAGTATATATATTCTTGATCAGCATCAATAGCCGAGTCGATTGAGCCCTGTCTGTCTGTCCGTCCGTCCGTCCGTCCGTCCGTCCCCTTCAGCGCCTAGTGCTCAGAGACTATAAGAGCTAGAGCAACGATGCTTTGGATCCAGACTTCTGTGATATGTCCCTGCTACAAAAATAGTTCAGAACTTCGCCCCGCCCACTTCCGCCCCCACAAAGGACGAAAATCTGTGGCACCCACATTTTTATTAAAGATACGATAGAGCCAAAAACTCAGAATCGTAGAGGATGTTTATATGTTCTAGAATGTAAAATCTCAACCAGATCCTATAATTATTATTTCGCCCCCACAAAGGACGAAAATCTGTGGCATCAACAATTTTGACGATACGAAAAAACTAAAAACGCAGAATCGTAGAAGATGACTATATCTTCTAGAGTGCAATATCTGAACCAGATCGTATAATTATTATAGCCAGAATCAAGAAAACAATTTCATTCTTTCTCGCTCTGTCTCTCTCTAACACACAGGATTCATGGTCGGTTTTGCCAATTGCAAAATATGAGTTCAAGGATCTCAGAACCTATAAGAGCCAGAGCAACCAAATTTGGTATCCACACTCCTGTGATATCGGACCTTGACCGTTTCGTGTCCAAATTTCGCCACACCCCCTTCCGCCCCCGCAAAGGACTAAAATCTGGGGCATCCACAAATCTCAGAGACTATTAAGGCTAGAGTAACCAAATTTGGTATCCGCACTTCTGTTAGATCTCACTTTAAAACGTATATCTCAGAATTTCGCCCTACCCCCTACCGCCCACACAAAGGCCGAAAATCTGTTGCATCCACAATATTGCAGATTCGAGAAAACTAAAAACGCAGAATCATAGAGAATGACCATATCTATCAGATTGCTGAGTCTGGATCAGATCAGATAATTTTTATAGCCAACAGGAACAAATCAATTTGCATTGGCTACGCAGCGCCCGACGTCACGCTCAGCCTGATTTTCTGTCTCTCTCGCACGCACTCTTTGTCGTGTCGTTTAATATTAGCGGCGTCTGCCGGAAGAAATCCATACTGACTAAGTATCGGGTATAACTGTAGAGTTGCGGTGTCCGCAGCAACTCACAACGTTCCCCCTCGTTGGTTTTTAGTTTGTTTTACTGGTGCTGCTCTTTACTGAAGAACGTTGACTTGAGTACTCATAGCGACAGCTCGTTTTGCGTCCGGCCGAGATGAAACCGAGAGCCGGGCTCATCACCGGCGCCACTATCAAGGTCAAGTGCTTAGAAGCGTACGTCCCGGTCCGCTCAGATAAGAGAGTGGAGTGAAGTAGAGTGCTCAAAGTAGAGTTATAGACTATGTAGTATACTATGTGGGCATGGAGGACATTTTACTCCCCATTTAGAGCTCTGGCAAATGGTCGAGATAAGAATTTATATAAAAAAAATCGCGTACGAGTATGGAAAGGATACTAGGAAACGGGATACAGGTGGTCAAAGGGACAGATCAGCATGGATACGTAAACGAAGAAGATCACCGGTCAGATCTTTGTCGGCTGCGGTATCGCTCATTGGCGAGAACGCCCACCCTACCATGATCCTTCAGGGCCACCTATTAACAGTCAGGATTCCTTCAAATAAGCCTTCTATTCGATATTGTCTTACATTTATACATTATAGGGTATTACTATACAGCATATACTGGGGAAGGAATATCATAAGGGCGAGGTAGGGTATAATGATCTTAAATCTATAAAACTGATTAGTAGTAGGTATATATAAATGCATGTATAAAACCGTGATCATGAGGATTACCTCAACAGAATTACACCACTGATCGAAAAATTTTACTGAACTGTGGGCGTTCGTTTTCCAAATGGTCGAACGGCTGCCCCAGTATTGACGATATATAACTGGCGCGTCCACTCAAATTAAATCATCACTTTGAGCCGCACTTGGCACTTGCACTAGGCTTTGACTTTGGCTTGACCTTGGTTTAGAGAACTGGGTCAGCTCTACAAGACTTTTTTTTTCCACGGCCGGTCACTCTGACGGTCACGAGGAGAGAAAGAAAGAGGCTGGGACTACTAAAAACAGCAACCCACGTTTTCCCACACTTTCTATGGTCTTCTTCTGTTATGCAGGATCCAGACACAGCAATATTTTATAAAATATAGTGCACGGCAGAAAAATTGCATATCAAAGCGTTGCCGCTTGTAAAATGTAGTGAAGTAAAATGTCCTCCATGCCCACATAGTATACTACATAGTCTACTTTGAGCACTCTACTTTGAAGTAGAGTGCTCAAAGTAGAGTTATAGACTATGTAGTATACTATGTGGGCATGGAGGACATTTTACTGCCCATTTAGAGCTCTGGCAAATGGTCGAGATAAGAATTTATATAAAAAACGAGGGGGAACGTTGT
Source organism: Drosophila persimilis (assembly GCF_003286085.1). Taxonomy (NCBI): domain Eukaryota; kingdom Metazoa; phylum Arthropoda; class Insecta; order Diptera; family Drosophilidae; genus Drosophila; species Drosophila persimilis. The sequence goes on along the minus strand of NW_020825427.1, from coordinate 55,513 downwards.
GAGTTGCTGCGGACACCGCAACTCTACGGTTATACCCGATACTAAGTCAGTATGGCTCTCCTCCGGCAGACGCCGCTAATATTTAACGACACGACAAAGAGTGCGTGCGAGAGAGACAGAAAATCAGTCTGGGCGTGACGTCGGGCGCTGCGTAGCCAATGCAAATTGATTTGTTCCTGTTGGCTATAAAAATTATCTGATCTGATCCAGACTCAGCAATCTGATAGATATGGTCATTCTCTATGATTCTGCGTTTTTAGTTTTCTCGAATCTGCAATATTGTGGATGCAACAGATTTTCGGCCTTTGTGTGGGCGGTAGGGGGTAGGGCGAAATTCTGAGATATACGTTTTAAAGTGAGATCTAACAGAAGTGCGGATACCAAATTTGGTTACTCTAGCCTTAATAGTCTCTGAGATTTGTGGATGCCCCAGATTTTAGTCCTTTGCGGGAGCGGAAGGGGGTGTGGCGAAATTTGGACACGAAACGGTCAAGGTCCGATATCACAGGAGTGTGGATACCAAATTTGGTTGCTCTGGCTCTTATAGGTTCTGAGATCCTTGAACTCATATTTTGCAATTGGCAAAACCGACCATGAATCCTGTGTGTTAGAGAGAGACAGAGCGAGAAAGAATGAAATTGTTTTCTTGATTCTGGCTATAATAATTATACGATCTGGTTCAGATATTGCACTCTAGAAGATATAGTCATCTTCTACGATTCTGCGTTTTTAGTTTTTTCGTATCGTCAAAATTGTTGATGCCACAGATTTTCGTCCTTTGTGGGGGCGAAAGTGGGCGGGGCAAAGTTTTGAAATATTTTTGGAGCAGTGACATATCACAGAAGTCTGGATCCAAAACATCGTTGCTCTAGCTCTTATAGTCTTTGAGCATTAGGCGCTGAAGGGGACGGACAGACGGACAGACGGACGGACGGACAGACGGACAGACAGACAGGGCTCAATCGACTCGGCTATTGATGCTGATCAAGAATATATATACTTTATAGGGTCGGAAACGATTCCTTCTGGACGTTACACACATCCACTTTTACCACAAATCTAATATACCCCAATACTCATTTTGAGTATCGGGTATAAAAAATCGCGTACGAGTGTGGAAAGTATACTAGGAAACGGGATACAGGGGGTCAAAGGGACAGATCAGCATGGATACGTAAACGAAGAAGATCACCGGTCAGATCTTTGTCGGCTGCGGTATCGCTCATTGGCGAGAACGCCCACCCTACCATGATCCTTCAGGGCCACCTATTAACAGTCAGGATCCCTTCAAATAAGCCTGCTATTCGATATTGTCTTACATTTATTGGGTATTACTATACAGCATATACTGGGGAAGGAATATCATAATGATCTTAAATCTATAAAACTGATTAGTAGTAGGTATATATAAATGCATGTATAAAACCGTGATCATGGTTGAAGACCAACGAATAGTTACCGCACATTCATTCTTTTCAGATGGGGGTTAAACCGGTGGTACGGGCACGTGGCCAATAGAGGTGTCCGGGAATAACCAATCCGTAACTTCTAGACCAGCGTTGTAACACGTAGATACTAGTGGTGCTAATCCTACGCGGAAAGAACAGAAATTTTTCAACGGGTCTCTGTAGCTGGGTGGATTACCTCAACAGAATTACACCACTGATCGAAAAATTTTACTGAACTGTGGGCGTTCGTTTTCCAAATGGTCGAACGGCTGCCCCAGTATTGACGATATATAACTGGCGCGTCCACTCAAATTAAATCATCACTTTGAGCCGCACTTGGCACTTGCACTAGGCTTTGACTTTGGCTTGACCTTGGTTTAGAGAACTGGGTCAGCTCTACAAGACTTTCTTTTCCACGGCCGGTCACTCTGACGGTCACGAGGAGAGAAAGAAAGAGGCTGGGACTACTAAAAACAGCAACCCACGTTTTCCCACACTTTCTATGGTCTTCTTCTGTTATGCAGGATCCAGACACAGCAATATTTTATAAAATATAGTGCACGGCAGAAAAATTGCATATCAAAGCGTTGCCGCTTGGTCGCAAATCGGCATCCACAAATCTCAGAGATCAGATCATTTTTATAGCCAAAGGGAACAAATCAATTTGCACTGGCTACGCAGCGCCCGACGTCACGCTCAGACTGATTTTCTGTCTCTCTCGCACGCACTCTTTGTCGTGACGTTTAATATAAGCGGCATCTGCCGGAGGAGAGCCATACTGACTTAGTATCGGGTATAACTGTAGAGTTTCGGTGTCCGCAGCAACTCACAACGTTCCCCCTCGTTGGTTTTTAGTTTGTTTTACTGGTGCTGCTCTTTACTGAAGAACGTTGACTTGAGTACTCATAGCGACAGCTCGTTTTGCGTCGCAGCCGAGATGAAACCGAGAGCCGGGCTCATCACCGGCGCCACTATCAAGGTCAAGTGCTTAGAAGCGTACGTCCCGGTCCGCTCAGATAAGAGAGTGGAGTGAAGTAGAGTGCTCAAAGTAGAGTTATAGACTATGTAGTATACTATGTGGGCATGGAGGACATTTTACTGCCCATTTAGAGCTCTGGCAAATGGTCGAGATAAGAATTTATATAAAAAAAAAATCGCGTACGAGTATGGAAAGTATACTAGGAAACGGGATACAGGGGGTCAAAGGGACAGATCAGCATGGATACGTAAACGAAGAAGATCACCGGTCAGATCTTTGTCGGCTGCGGTATCGCTCATTGGCGAGAACGCCCACCCTACCATGATCCTTCAGGGCCACCTATTAACAGTCAGGATCCCTTCAAATAAGCCTGCTATTCGATATTGTCTTACATTTATTGGGTATTACTATACAGAATATACTGGGGAAGGAATATCATAAGGGCGAGGTAGGGTATAATGATCTTAAATCTATAAAACTGATTAGTAGTAGGTATATAGAAATGCATGTATAAAACCGTGATCATGGTTGAAGACCAACGAATAGTTACCGCACATTCATTCTTTTCAGATGGGGGTTAAACCGGTGGTACGGGCACGTGGCCAATAGAGGTGTCCGGGAATAACCAATTCGTAACTTCTAGACCAGCGTTGTAATACGTAGATACTAGTGGTGCTAATCCTACGCGGAAAGAACAGAAATTTTTCAACGGGTCTCTGTAGCTGGGTGGATTACCTCAACAGAATTACACCACTGATCGAAAAATTTTACTGAACTGTGGGCGTTCGTTTTCCAAATGGTCGAACGGCTGCCCCAGTATTGACGATATATAACTGGCGCGTCCACTCAAATTAAATCATCACTTTGAGCCGCACTTGGCACTTGCACTAGGCTTTTACTTTGGCGTGACCTTGGTTTAGAGAACTGGGTCAGCTCTACAAGACTTTTTTTTTCCAAGGCCGGTCACTCTGACGGTCACGAGGAGAGAAAGAAAGAGGCTGGGACTACTAAAAACAGCAACCCACGTTTTCCCACACATTCTATGGTTTTCTTCTGTTATACAGGATCCAGACACAGCAATATTTAATAAAATATAGTGCACGGCAGAAAAATTGCATATCAAAGCGTTGCCGCTTGGTCGCAAAACAGCTGTTGATAAGCTTTATCAAAGCTCACAAGATCTTCAACTCGAATTTTTTTACGGCCTAGCCCTCTAAGACTATTTTCTAAAATAATAGAAGAAAATAATTCAAATAATTTTTTCTATAGTGAATTGCGGCTCCTGAACTCAAATATGTACTTAAAAAGAGTGTACAAGCTTTCGTTTACCTGTAAGGTGAGAAAAAGTGAATAAGTGCCTGTAGGCACTCTTGGGGCTCTGAGTATAAAAAAGTCATTTCCCAATAGCGAAGTTTAATTTTATTTATTTTTATGATACTCCGAAAAACAATTTTTGTTGGCTGAGCAACATAAATGCAGATTGCATTTAGTGCAAACGCACTGCGTTTGTGAAGTTTTACAGTACTTGCACCATCTTCTTCCACTTTCTCGACCCAACCAGTCCGGAAAATGGTTTAGCTGGTCAAACCGCAAGTCCGATATTGGATGCTTAGATTTTTCACCTAGTTTGAGCACTAGTTTTGAAGGTCGCTGAGAGAGTGGAGACTGCATTCTCTGCTCTGTCAGACAGGATGGAGAATGGATTGTTCGTGAAGATCGATTGTTGAAACCAGTGATTGGACGACCTGGATAGTTTTTGGTTTGAAATGCCACCAGACCAGCAGCAATCGATTCCCGAAAATCAGGGAGTTCGATCAGATTGGTCGAGCATGCGTTCTCCTTTTCTATACGCCTGTATAAAACATAGGCGTTTGTTGCTGCCATATCGATTAAGTGGTAAAAAATTCGAGTCGCGGCATCCCGAGTTTTAGCTCTGATATGATAGCGGCCCATAAGTCCATCCATTAGGTCCACGCCGCCCATGTGAGCATTATACTCACGAATAATTTGTGGGCAATCAACTTCGATGTAACGCTTTGACTTTCTGTCGTACCGAGCAGTCTTTGCAGTTCCTTCATTCAAATTGGCCCTTGCAAATGGCTTAACACCCACGTAAGTGGACAGCAAGCGAACGGCCTTGTTGTCTTTCCACAGCACATTAGTTATGTCGACTCCATATGAGGAGCCTACGTACTCAGTCGAGAAACCCCTTGGCTCTTTGTTGATGGTACTATCGTTTGGCAGCTTGCAATCGGGGATACGATTTACCCGCACTGTTCCAAGGCTATAAATACCTTTCGCACGAAGATAGACCATCAAAGGGAGTGACGTATAAAAGTTATCAAAGTAAATAATGTGGTGCTTGAAACTTGTTACGGTTTTTGTTAAACGTACAACAATGTTGGCCGAAGCCCCAAGATCTGGGTGACCAGGCAAGATCACGTTATCACCTGCTCCGCTATAGATCTCAAAGCGGTATGCATAGCCAAAAGAATCGCACAACACAAATAGCTTGATACCCCACTTGTGTGGCTTATTGGGCATATACTGGCGCAAGTGGTGCTTCATTTTTGTGTTGCACATTTGTTCGTCCACACAAAGGCGCGCTTGCTTTGGCACGGAGTCAAACCTTTGGTTGAGACAGTCGACAAATCTGCGCGTGCGGAACAGTGGATCATAGCCTGGTTCCCCCTTTTTGATCCGCTCGCTTTCATCACTCAGTGAGAAGTACTGCTTAATTGCTTCGAATTTGCTTCGGGACATGGAGGTTTGTATAGGTCCAAACGCGTTTTTTCCCCAGTAGCTTTTCAGATTCGGGTAGCGGTAAATGGACATATATATCAAAATACCGATGTAATGGTGGATATCTTCATTGTTCACTTTGAACTTATTTGCTATGTTGTCGGTTAAAGCTGCACGCATTGTTTCCTCGACAATCATATTCAAGATTTCTGAATCGAAAAAATAGCAAAATAGCTGTAATGGAGTCTTGAGCTCCATTATTTCAGCTGGCAGCGAAGAGTCTCCTCGAAAGGCTATGTCGTTGACTTTCAACTGCATACATTGCTTTCGCCATATAATTTTAGTCGGCTCCTTTGTTATTGATTCAATACCTATACATAAATTAATTACTAACTTGTTTAACATATCGCAATTATGTTTGCTTACCAAAACCATTGAAGCCACCAGAATCTTCAATAGTTGTCAATGGCGATCTAGGCCTTTTTACGGTTTCCCGGGTAGACTTAGATTGTGTTATATTTTGCACATCGTCAACATTAGTGTCCATAAATGAAACGGTATTAGCATCCTCTAAAGCGGTGGTCAGAGCTTCTGCCACATTAAGGTCGTCGTCCTCGTCGTCACTTGATACATTTGACACTTCCTCATCCGACGGTACTGACTCAAGCAAATCCAACAACTGTTCATCAGTCAAGTCAGACAACTTGTAACGAACCCGCTTTGCCATTTATTCTAATATTTCAATTTCTATTAAGAAAAATCACACAATAAACACAAAAAAAACACAACAACTGCAAGTAGTTGAGAAAAAGCTACTAGCAACAAAATATAGCGTGGAACCCCAAAAGTGTCTCAAGACACTTATCACTATTTTTCTGCTACAACGCACATTTTTCTAATACTTGCATATCTGCAACTTGATTTTGATAGTAAATAAACTTACCTTTCTGGAAAAAAATTATGGACTGGATTGGTTTTATGTATTAACTTTTATAAGCAGAACAAAACACAAAATGCCGCAGGTCGAATTTGACGCGGGAAAAAACACATGTTCTGTGCATATGGAAATAAAAAGTACCGTTAAAAGCTTCTGAGAGCTTTCAAAGCTTCTTCACGTAATTGGTGTGTTTGTTAGTAACAGCCAAAAAATATTCAAATGATGTAAAAGCTCTTAGTTTTTTTACTAATGTGAATAATATAATAAGTGTCTCAAGGCACTCTTACGTGTTAGAGGGCTAGTTATACCCGATACTCAAAATGAGTATTGGGGTATATTAGATTTGTGGTAAAAGTGGATGTGTGTAACGTCCAGAAGGAATCGTTTCCGACTCCATAAAGTATATATATTCTTGATCAGCATCAATAGCCGAGTCGATTGAGCCCTGTCTGTCTGTCCGTCCGTCCGTCCGTCCGTCCGTCCGTCCGTCCCCTTCAGCGCCTAGTGCTCAGAGACTATAAGAGCTAGAGCAACGATGCTTTGGATCCAGACTTCTGTGATATGTCCCTGCTACAAAAATAGTTCAGAACTTCGCCCCGCCCACTTCCGCCCCCACAAAGGACGAAAATCTGTGGCACCCACATTTTTATTAAAGATACGATAGAGCCAAAAACTCAGAATCGTAGAGGATGTTTATATGTTCTAGAATGTAAAATCTCAACCAGATCCTATAATTATTATTTCGCCCCCACAAAGGACGAAAATCTGTGGCATCCACATTTTTAAAGATACGATAAAACCAAAAACGCAGAATCGTAGAGGATGACTATGTGTTCTAGATTGCATAATCTCAACCAGATCGTATAATTATTATAGCCAGAATCAAGAAAACAATTTCATTCTTTCGTTCTCTGTCTCTCTCTAACACACAGGTTTCATGGTCGGTTTTGCCAATTGCAAAATTGAGTTCAAGGATCTCAGAACCTATAAGAGCCAGAGTAACCAAATTTGGTATCCACACTCCTGTAATATCGGACCTTGACCGTTTCTCCAAATTTCGCCACACCCCCTTCCGCCCCCGCAAATGACGAAAATCTGGGGATTCCACAAATCTCAGAGATCAGATCATTTTTATAGCCAAAGGGAACAAATCAATTTGCACTTGCTACGCAGCACCCGACGTCACGCTCAGACTGATTTTCTGTCTCTCTCGCACGCACTCTTTGTCGTGTCGTTTAATATAAGCGGCATCTGCCGGAGGAGAGCCATACTGACTTAGTATCGGGTATAACTGTAGAGTTGCGGTGTCCGCAGCAACTCACAACGTTCCCCCTCGTTGGTTTTTAGTTTGTTTTACTGGTGCTGCTCTTTACTGAAGAACGTTGACTTGAGTACTCATAGCGACAGCTCGTTTTGCGTCGCAGCCGAGATGAAACCGAGAGCCGGGCTCATCACCGGCGCCACTATCAAGGTCAAGTGCTTAGAAGCGTACGTCCCGGTCCGCTCAGATAAGAGAGTGGAGTGAAGTAGAGTGCTCAAAGTAGAGTTATAGACTATGTAGTATACTATGTGGGCATGGAGGACATTTTACTGCCCATTTAGAGCTCTGGCAAATGGTCGAGATAAGAATTTATATAAAAAACGAGGGGGAACGTTGTGAGTTGCTGCGGACACCGCAACTCTACGGTTATACCCGATACTAAGTCAGTATGGCTCTCCTCCGGCAGACGCCGCTAATATTTAACGACACGACAAAGAGTGCGTGCGAGAGAGACAGAAAATCAGTCTGGGCGTGACGTCGGGCGCTGCGTAGCCAATGCAAATTGATTTGTTCCTGTTGGCTATAAAAATTATCTGATCTGATCCAGACTCAGCAATCTGATAGATATGGTCATTCTCTATGATTCTGCGTTTTTAGTTTTCTCGAATCTGCAATATTGTGGATGCAACAGATTTTCGGCCTTTGTGTGGGCGGTAGGGGGTAGGGCGAAATTCTGAGATATACGTTTTAAAGTGAGATCTAACAGAAGTGCGGATACCAAATTTGGTTACTCTAGCCTTAATAGTCTCTGAGATTTGTGGATGCCCCAGATTTTAGTCCTTTGCGGGAGCGGAAGGGGGTGTGGCGAAATTTGGACACGAAACGGTCAAGGTCCGATATCACAGGAGTGTGGATACCAAATTTGGTTGCTCTGGCTCTTATAGGTTCTGAGATCCTTGAACTCATATTTTGCAATTGGCAAAACCGACCATGAATCCTGTGTGTTAGAGAGAGACAGAGCGAGAAAGAATGAAATTGTTTTCTTGATTCTGGCTATAATAATTATACGATCTGGTTCAGATATTGCACTCTAGAAGATATAGTCATCTTCTACGATTCTGCGTTTTTAGTTTTTTCGTATCGTCAAAATTGTTGATGCCACAGATTTTCGTCCTTTGTGGGGGCGAAAGTGGGCGGGGCAAAGTTTTGAAATATTTTTGGAGCAGTGACATATCACAGAAGTCTGGATCCAAAACATCGTTGCTCTAGCTCTTATAGTCTTGAGCATTAGGCGCTGAAGGGGACGGACAGACGGACAGACGGACGGACGGACAGACGGACAGACAGACAGGGCTCAATCGACTCGGCTATTGATGCTGATCAAGAATATATATACTTTATAGGGTCGGAAACGATTCCTTCTGGACGTTACACACATCCACTTTTACCACAAATCTAATATACCCCAATACTCATTTTGAGTATCGGGTATAAAAAATCGCGTACGAGTGTGGAAAGTATACTAGGAAACGGGATACAGGGGGTCAAAGGGACAGATCAGCATGGATACGTAAACGAAGAAGATCACCGGTCAGATCTTTGTCGGCTGCGGTATCGCTCATTGGCGAGAACGCCCACCCTACCATGATCCTTCAGGGCCACCTATTAACAGTCAGTATCCCTTCAAATAAGCCTGCTATTCGATATTGTCTTACATTTATTGGGTATTACTATACAGCATATACTGGGGAAGGAATATCATACTGATCTTAAATCTATAAAACTGATTAGTAGTAGGTATATATAAATGCATGTATAAAACCGTGATCATGGTTGAAGACCAACGAATAGTTACCGCACATTCATTCTTTTCAGATGGGGGTTAAACCGGTGGTACGGGCACGTGGCCAATAGAGGTGTCCGGGAATAACCAATCCGTAACTTCTAGACCAGCGTTGTAACACGTAGATACTAGTGGTGCTAATCCTACGCGGAAAGAACAGAAATTTTTCAACGGGTCTCTGTAGCTGGGTGGATTACCTCAACAGAATTACACCACTGATCGAAAAATTTTACTGAACTGTGGGCGTTCGTTTTCCAAATGGTCGAACGGCTGCCCCAGTATTGACGATATATAACTGGCGCGTCCACTCAAATTAAATCATCACTTTGAGCCGCACTTGGCACTTGCACTAGGCTTTGACTTTGGCTTGACCTTGGTTTAGAGAACTGGGTCAGCTCTACAAGACTTTCTTTTCCACGGCCGGTCACTCTGACGGTCACGAGGAGAGAAAGAAAGAGGCTGGGACTACTAAAAACAGCAACCCACGTTTTCCCACACTTTCTATGGTCTTCTTCTGTTATACAGGATCCAGACACTGCAATATTTAATAAAATATAGTGCACGGCAGAAAAATTGCATATCAAAGCGTTGCCGCTTGGTCGCAAAACAGCTGTTGATAAGCTTTATCAAAGCTCACAAGATCTTCAACTCGAATTTTTTTACGGCCTAGTTATACCCGATACTCAAAATGAGTATTGGGGTATATTAGATTTGTGGTAAAAGTGGATGTGTGTAACGTCCAGAAGGAATCGTTTCCGACTCCATAAAGTATATATATTCTTGATCAGCATCAATAGCCGAGTCGATTGAGCCCTGTCTGTCTGTCCGTCCGTCCGTCCGTCCGTCCCCTTCAGCGCCTAGTGCTCAGAGACTATAAGAGCTAGAGCAACGATGCTTTGGATCCAGACTTCTGTGATATGTCCCTGCTACAAAAATAGTTCAGAACTTCGCTCCGCCCACTTCCGCCCCCACAAAGGACGAAAATCTGTGGCACCCACATTTTTATTAAAGATACGATAGAGCCAAAAACTCAGAATCGTCGAGGATGTTTATATGTTCTAGAATGTAAAATCTCAACCAGATCCTATAATTATTATTTCGCCCCCACAAAGGACGAAAATCTGTGGCATCCACATTTTTAAAGATACGATAAAACCAAAAACGCAGAATCGTAGAGGATGACTATGTGTTCTAGATTGCATAATCTCAACCAGATCGTATAATTATTATAGCCAGAATCAAGAAAACAATTTCATTCTTTCGTTCTCTGTCTCTCTCTAACACACAGGTTTCATGGTCGGTTTTGCCAATTGCAAAATTGAGTTCAAGGATCTCAGAACCTATAAGAGCCAGAGTAACCAAATTTGGTATCCACACTCCTGTAATATCGGACCTTGACCGTTTCTCCAAATTTCGCCACACCCCCTTCCGCCCCCGCAAATGACGAAAATCTGGGGCTTCCATAAATCTCAGAGATCAGATCATTTTTATAGCCAAAGGGAACAAATCAATTTGCACTGGCTACGCAGCGCCCGACGTCACGCTCAGACTGATTTTCTGTCTCTCTCGCACGCACTCTTTGTCGTGTCGTTTAATATAAGCGGCATCTGCCGGAGGAGAGCCATACTGACTTAGTATCGGGTATAACTGTAGAGTTGCGGTGTCCGCAGCAACTCACAACGTTCCCCCTCGTTGGTTTTTAGTTTGTTTTACTGGTGCTGCTCTTTACTGAAGAACGTTGACTTGAGTACTCATAGCGACAGCTCGTTTTTCGTCGCAGCCGAGATGAAACCGAGAGCCGGGCTCATCACCGGCGCCACTATCAAGGTCAAGTGCTTAGAAGCGTACGTCCCGGTCCGCTCAGATAAGAGAGTGGAGTGAAGTAGAGTGCTCAAAGTAGAGTTATAGACTATGTAGTATACTATGTGGGCATGGAGGACATTTTACTACCCATTTAGAGCTCTGGCAAATGGTCGAGATAAGAATTTATATAAAAAAAAATCGCGTACGAGTATGGAAAGGATACTAGGAAACGGGATACAGGGGGTCAAAGGGACAGATCAGCATGGATACGTAAACGAAGAAGATCACCGGTCAGATCTTTGTCGGCTGCGGTATCGCTCATTGGCGAGAACGCCCACCCTACCATGATCCTTCAGGGCCACCTATTAACAGTCAGGATCCCTTCAAATAAGCCTGCTATTCGATATTGTCTTACATTTATTGGGTATTACTATACAGCATATACTGGGGAAGGAATATCATAATAATAACCATAGAATAACCAATCCGTAACTTCTAGACCAGCGTTGTAATACGTAGATACTAGTGGTGCTAATCCTACGCGGAAAGAACAGAAATTTTTCAACGGATCTCTGTAGCTGGGTGGATTACCTCAACAGAATTACACCACTGATCGAAAAATTTTACTGAACTGTGGGCGTTCGTTTTCCAAATGGTCGAACGGCTGCCCCAGTATTGACGATATATAACTGGCGCGTCCACTCAAATTAAATCATCACTTTGAGCCGCACTTGGCACTTGCACTAGGCTTTGACTTTGGCTTGACCTTGGTTTAGAGAACTGGGTCAGCTCTACAAGACTTTCTTTTCCACGGCCGGTCACTCTGACGGTCACGAGGAGAGAAAGAAAGAGGCTGGGACTACTAAAAACAGCAACCCACGTTTTCCCACACTTTCTATGGTCTTCTTCTGTTATACAGGATCCAGACACTGCAATATTTAATAAAATATAGTGCACGGCAGAAAAATTGCATATCAAAGCGTTGCCGCTTGGTCGCAAAACAGCTGTTGATAAGCTTTATCAAAGCTCACAAGATCTTCAACTCGAATTTTTTTACGGCCTAGTTATACCCGATACTCAAAATGAGTATTGGGGTATATTAGATTTGTGGTAAAAGTGGATGTGTGTAACGTCCAGAAGGAATCGTTTCCGACTCCATAAAGTATATATATTCTTGATCAGCATCAATAGCCGAGTCGATTGAGCCCTGTCTGTCTGTCCGTCCGTCCGTCCGTCCGTCCCCTTCAGCGCCTAGTGCTCAGAGACTATAAGAGCTAGAGCAACGATGCTTTGGATCCAGACTTCTGTGATATGTCCCTGCTACAAAAATAGTTCAGAACTTCGCTCCGCCCACTTCCGCCCCCACAAAGGACGAAAATCTGTGGCACCCACATTTTTATTAAAGATACGATAGAGCCAAAAACTCAGAATCGTAGAGGATGTTTATATGTTCTAGAATGTAAAATCTCAACCAGATCCTATAATTATTATTTCGCCCCCACAAAGGACGAAAATCTGTGGCATCCACATTTTTAAAGATACGATAAAACCAAAAACGCAGAATCGTAGAGGATGACTATGTGTTCTAGATTGCATAATCTCAACCAGATCGTATAATTATTATAGCCAGAATCAAGAAAACAATTTCATTCTTTCGTTCTCTGTCTCTCTCTAACACACAGGTTTCATGGTCGGTTTTGCCAATTGCAAAATTGAGTTCAAGGATCTCAGAACCTATAAGAGCCAGAGTAACCAAATTTGGTATCCACACTCCTGTAATATCGGACCTTGACCGTTTCTCCAAATTTCGCCACACCCCCTTCCGCCCCCGCAAATGACGAAAATCTGGGGATTCCACAAATCTCAGAGATCAGATCATTTTTATAGCCAAAGGGAACAAATCAATTTGCACTTGCTACGCAGCACCCGACGTCACGCTCAGACTGATTTTCTGTCTCTCTCGCACGCACTCTTTGTCGTGTCGTTTAATATAAGCGGCATCTGCCGGAGGAGAGCCATACTGACTTAGTATCGGGTATAACTGTAGAGTTGCGGTGTCCGCAGCAACTCACAACGTTCCCCCTCGTTGGTTTTTAGTTTGTTTTACTGGTGCTGCTCTTTACTGAAGAACGTTGACTTGAGTACTCATAGCGACAGCTCGTTTTGCGTCGCAGCCGAGATGAAACCGAGAGCCGGGCTCATCACCGGCGCCACTATCAAGGTCAAGTGCTTAGAAGCGTACGTCCCGGTCCGCTCAGATAAGAGAGTGGAGTGAAGTAGAGTGCTCAAAGTAGAGTTATAGACTATGTAGTATACTATGTGGGCATGGAGGACATTTTACTGCCCATTTAGAGCTCTGGCAAATGGTCGAGATAAGAATTTATATAAAAAACGAGGGGGAACGTTGTGAGTTGCTGCGGACACCGCAACTCTACGGTTATACCCGATACTAAGTCAGTATGGCTCTCCTCCGGCAGACGCCGCTAATATTTAACGACACGACAAAGAGTGCGTGCGAGAGAGACAGAAAATCAGTCTGAGCGTGACGTCGGGTGCTGCGTAGCAAGTGCAAATTGATTTGTTCCCTTTGGCTATAAAAATGATCTGATCTCTGAGATTTGTGGAATCCCCAGATTTTCGTCATTTGCGGGGGCGGAAGGGGGTGTGGCGAAATTTGGAGAAACGGTCAAGGTCCGATATTACAGGAGTGTGGATACCAAATTTGGTTACTCTGGCTCTTATAGGTTCTGAGATCCTTGAACTCAATTTTGCAATTGGCAAAACCGACCATGAAACCTGTGTGTTAGAGAGAGACAGAGAACGAAAGAATGAAATTGTTTTCTTGATTCTGGCTATAATAATTATACGATCTGGTTCAGATATTGCACTCTAGAAGATATAGTCATCTTCTACGATTCTGCGTTTTTAGTTTTTTCGTATCGTCAAAATTGTTGATGCCACAGATTTTCGTCCTTTGTGGGGGCGAAAGTGGGCGGGGCAAAGTTTTGAAATATTTTTGGAGCAGTGACATATCACAGAAGTCTGGATCCAAAACATCGTTGCTCTAGCTCTTATAGTCTTGAGCATTAGGCGCTGAAGGGGACGGACAGACGGACAGACGGACGGACGGACAGACGGACAGACAGACAGGGCTCAATCGACTCGGCTATTGATGCTGATCAAGAATATATATACTTTATAGGGTCGGAAACGATTCCTTCTGGACGTTACACACATCCACTTTTACCACAAATCTAATATACCCCAATACTCATTTTGAGTATCGGGTATAAAAAATCGCGTACGAGTGTGGAAAGTATACTAGGAAACGGGATACAGGGGGTCAAAGGGACAGATCAGCATGGATACGTAAACGAAGAAGATCACCGGTCAGATCTTTGTCGGCTGCGGTATCGCTCATTGGCGAGAACGCCCACCCTACCATGATCCTTCAGGGCCACCTATTAACAGTCAGTATCCCTTCAAATAAGCCTGCTATTCGATATTGTCTTACATTTATTGGGTATTACTATACAGCATATACTGGGGAAGGAATATCATACTGATCTTAAATCTATAAAACTGATTAGTAGTAGGTATATATAAATGCATGTATAAAACCGTGATCATGGTTGAAGACCAACGAATAGTTACCGCACATTCATTCTTTTCAGATGGGGGTTAAACCGGTGGTACGGGCACGTGGCCAATAGAGGTGTCCGGGAATAACCAATCCGTAACTTCTAGACCAGCGTTGTAACACGTAGATACTAGTGGTGCTAATCCTACGCGGAAAGAACAGAAATTTTTCAACGGGTCTCTGTAGCTGGGTGGATTACCTCAACAGAATTACACCACTGATCGAAAAATTTTACTGAACTGTGGGCGTTCGTTTTCCAAATGGTCGAACGGCTGCCCCAGTATTGACGATATATAACTGGCGCGTCCACTCAAATTAAATCATCACTTTGAGCCGCACTTGGCACTTGCACTAGGCTTTGACTTTGGCTTGACCTTGGTTTAGAGAACTGGGTCAGCTCTACAAGACTTTCTTTTCCACGGCCGGTCACTCTGACGGTCACGAGGAGAGAAAGAAAGAGGCTGGGACTACTAAAAACAGCAACCCACGTTTTCCCACACTTTCTATGGTCTTCTTCTGTTATACAGGATCCAGACACTGCAATATTTAATAAAATATAGTGCACGGCAGAAAAATTGCATATCAAAGCGTTGCCGCTTGGTCGCAAAACAGCTGTTGATAAGCTTTATCAAAGCTCACAAGATCTTCAACTCGAATTTTTTTACGGCCTAGTTATACCCGATACTCAAAATGAGTATTGGGGTATATTAGATTTGTGGTAAAAGTGGATGTGTGTAACGTCCAGAAGGAATCGTTTCCGACTCCATAAAGTATATATATTCTTGATCAGCATCAATAGCCGAGTCGATTGAGCCCTGTCTGTCTGTCCGTCCGTCCGTCCGTCCGTCCGTCCCCTTCAGCGCCTAGTGCTCAGAGACTATAAGAGCTAGAGCAACGATGCTTTGGATCCAGACTTCTGTGATATGTCCCTGCTACAAAAATAGTTCAGAACTTCGCTCCGCCCACTTCCGCCCCCACAAAGGACGAAAATCTGTGGCACCCACATTTTTATTAAAGATACGATAGAGCCAAAAACTCAGAATCGTCGAGGATGTTTATATGTTCTAGAATGTAAAATCTCAACCAGATCCTATAATTATTATTTCGCCCCCACAAAGGACGAAAATCTGTGGCATCCACATTTTTAAAGATACGATAAAACCAAAAACGCAGAATCGTAGAGGATGACTATGTGTTCTAGATTGCATAATCTCAACCAGATCGTATAATTATTATAGCCAGAATCAAGAAAACAATTTCATTCTTTCGTTCTCTGTCTCTCTCTAACACACAGGTTTCATGGTCGGTTTTGCCAATTGCAAAATTGAGTTCAAGGATCTCAGAACCTATAAGAGCCAGAGTAACCAAATTTGGTATCCACACTCCTGTAATATCGGACCTTGACCGTTTCTCCAAATTTCGCCACACCCCCTTCCGCCCCCGCAAATGACGAAAATCTGGGGCTTCCATAAATCTCAGAGATCAGATCATTTTTATAGCCAAAGGGAACAAATCAATTTGCACTGGCTACGCAGCGACCGACGTCACGCTCAGACTGATTTTCTGTCTCTCTCGCACGCACTCTTTGTCGTGTCGTTTAATATAAGCGGCATCTGCCGGAGGAGAGCCATACTGACTTAGTATCGGGTATAACTGTAGAGTTGCGGTGTCCGCAGCAACTCACAACGTTCCCCCTCGTTGGTTTTTAGTTTGTTTTACTGGTGCTGCTCTTTACTGAAGAACGTTGACTTGAGTACTCATAGCGACAGCTCGTTTTTCGTCGCAGCCGAGATGAAACCGAGAGCCGGGCTCATCACCGGCGCCACTATCAAGGTCAAGTGCTTAGAAGCGTACGTCCCGGTCCGCTCAGATAAGAGAGTGGAGTGAAGTAGAGTGCTCAAAGTAGAGTTATAGACTATGTAGTATACTATGTGGGCATGGAGGACATTTTACTACCCATTTAGAGCTCTGGCAAATGGTCGAGATAAGAATTTATATAAAAAAAATCGCGTACGAGTATGGAAAGGATACTAGGAAACGGGATACAGGGGGTCAAAGGGACAGATCAGCATGGATACGTAAACGAAGAAGATCACCGGTCAGATCTTTGTCGGCTGCGGTATCGCTCATTGGCGAGAACGCCCACCCTACCATGATCCTTCAGGGCCACCTATTAACAGTCAGGATCCCTTCAAATAAGCCTGCTATTCGATATTGTCTTACATTTATTGGGTATTACTATACAGCATATACTGGGGAAGGAATATCATAATAATAACCATAGAATAACCAATCCGTAACTTCTAGACCAGCGTTGTAATACGTAGATACTAGTGGTGCTAATCCTACGCGGAAAGAACAGAAATTTTTCAACGGATCTCTGTAGCTGGGTGGATTACCTCAACAGAATTACACCACTGATCGAAAAATTTTACTGAACTGTGGGCGTTCGTTTTCCAAATGGTCGAACGGCTGCCCCAGTATTGACGATATATAACTGGCGCGTCCACTCAAATTAAATCATCACTTTGAGCCGCACTTGGCACTTGCACTAGGCTTTGACTTTGGCTTGACCTTGGTTTAGAGAACTGGGTCAGCTCTACAAGACTTTCTTTTCCACGGCCGGTCACTCTGACGGTCACGAGGAGAGAAAGAAAGAGGCTGGGACTACTAAAAACAGCAACCCACGTTTTCCCACACTTTCTATGGTCTTCTTCTGTTATACAGGATCCAGACACTGCAATATTTAATAAAATATAGTGCACGGCAGAAAAATTGCATATCAAAGCGTTGCCGCTTGGTCGCAAAACAGCTGTTGATAAGCTTTATCAAAGCTCACAAGATCTTCAACTCGAATTTTTTTACGGCCTAGTTATACCCGATACTCAAAATGAGTATTGGGGTATATTAGATTTGTGGTAAAAGTGGATGTGTGTAACGTCCAGAAGGAATCGTTTCCGACTCCATAAAGTATATATATTCTTGATCAGCATCAATAGCCGAGTCGATTGAGCCCTGTCTGTCTGTCCGTCCGTCCGTCCGTCCGTCCCCTTCAGCGCCTAGTGCTCAGAGACTATAAGAGCTAGAGCAACGATGCTTTGGATCCAGACTTCTGTGATATGTCCCTGCTACAAAAATAGTTCAGAACTTCGCTCCGCCCACTTCCGCCCCCACAAAGGACGAAAATCTGTGGCACCCACATTTTTATTAAAGATACGATAGAGCCAAAAACTCAGAATCGTAGAGGATGTTTATATGTTCTAGAATGTAAAATCTCAACCAGATCCTATAATTATTATTTCGCCCCCACAAAGGACGAAAATCTGTGGCATCCACATTTTTAAAGATACGATAAAACCAAAAACGCAGAATCGTAGAGGATGACTATGTGTTCTAGATTGCATAATCTCAACCAGATCGTATAATTATTATAGCCAGAATCAAGAAAACAATTTCATTCTTTCGTTCTCTGTCTCTCTCTAACACACAGGTTTCATGGTCGGTTTTGCCAATTGCAAAATTGAGTTCAAGGATCTCAGAACCTATAAGAGCCAGAGTAACCAAATTTGGTATCCACACTCCTGTAATATCGGACCTTGACCGTTTCTCCAAATTTCGCCACACCCCCTTCCGCCCCCGCAAATGACGAAAATCTGGGGCTTCCATAAATCTCAGAGATCAGATCATTTTTATAGCCAAAGGGAACAAATCAATTTGCACTGGCTACGCAGCGCCCGACGTCACGCTCAGACTGATTTTCTGTCTCTCTCGCACGCACTCTTTGTCGTGTCGTTTAATATAAGCGGCATCTGCCGGAGGAGAGCCATACTGACTTAGTATCGGGTATAACTGTAGGGTTGCGCTGTCCGCAGCAACTCACAACGTTCCCCCTCGTTGGTTTTTAGTTTGTTTTACTGGTGCTGCTCTTTACTGAAGAACGTTGACTTGAGTACTCATAGCGACAGCTCGTTTTGCGTCGCAGCCGAGATGAAACCGAGAGCCGGGCTCATCACCGGCGCCACTATCAAGGTCAAGTGCTTAGAAGCGTACGTCCCGGTCCGCTCAGATAAGAGAGTGGAGTAAAGTAGAGTGCTCAAAGTAGACTATGTAGTATACTATGTGGGCATGGAGGACATTTTACTACCCATTTAGAGCTCTGGCAAATGGTCGAGATTAGAATTTATATAAAAAAAATCGCGTACGAGTATGGAAAGGATACTAGGAAACGGGATGCAGGGGGTCAAAGGGACAGATCAGCATGGATACGTAAACGAAGAAGATCACCGGTCAGATCTTTGTCGGCTGCGGTATCGCTCATTGGCGAGAACGCCCACCCTACCATGATCCTTCAGGGCCACCTATTAACAGTCAGGATCCCTTCAAATAAGCCTGCTATTCGATATTGTCTTACATTTATTGGGTATTACTATACAGCATATACTGGGGAAGGAATATCATAATGATCTTAAATCTATAAAACTGATTAGTAGTAGGTATATATAAATGCATGTATAAAACCGTGATCATGGTTGAAGACCAACGAATAGTTACCGCACATTCATTCTTTTCAGATGGGGGTTAAACCGGTGGTACGGGCACGTGGCCAATAGAGGTGTCCGGGAATAACCAATCCGTAACTTCTAGACCAGCGTTGTAACACTGTAACGAACCTGCTTTTTGGGCCCGCTTGAGTTTGCTGGGCTTGCTCAGCGGTCGGCAGATTCGCAGCAACGTATTTTTATTGTTGCCCCCAACGACAAATGATAAGACTTTCCTTTTCTTTGTATTTGAATTTCGCTTTATTCGCAATTCTATTAGGACTTAGGGCTAGGTGTTACAGTTTCTCTTAACTACCGATCTCCACCACGCGGGGGCTCTCGTCGGGTGTGGCAGCGTCGAGGCTATTGATTGGGGCAAGTTGACCTCCGCTATTGCTTTGGTCCGCCACTCGAATCCGCACTCCACGTCTCGCACTCCCCTCCTAGCTTCCACCGGCGTACGGGGATCTTCACTTAATTTAGACTTACTCTGGGGGGGGGGCAGGCGGGGCCTGTCTGCCTGCTGCTACACTTCACTACACTTCTTTGTTTCGTACCGAGTATCACTCTTGCGTTTCGACCGGGTCTCAACGTGCGCGCGCGCTTACTTATCTGCGTGAAAAGAGACCCGCTTTGACGCCGCCGCCTCCTTTTATAGCCCCTTGCCAGGCCCCGGCTCGGCGTTGGTAGTTTTCCATCGCCGTCTCCTGGCTTCCACGGCCTTCGTAACGGGGCCTGGCCGGCGGCGTGATCCCGTGCCCTTATTTGGTCATGCGCCAAATTACTGCTGGCCCGATCCCGCCGTTTCCTTTGCCTCTCTTGTGTCTCTCTCTCCGAGAGCAGGGCACTTCCCCTCTCGAGGCCCTTGGCCTCTTCGCCGCGTCCGGATAACCGGGGGCATCTGGCCTGACCTTCGCCTTATCCGGCCGGCCGTCAGCTTTTATCCGACTGTGCTTTTGGTCGCACTCGGCCTGTGGGAACCATGGTTCCTCACACCCCCCTCTTTCTTCCCGTAGCGGAATACTTCCGTTTTCCGCGATCTCGGGATAGGGTGGGCTTTCCTCATTCAAACGGCCCGAAGTTGCGCGCGCCCTTTGTTGTACCTGGGATCGCCGGCGTTCTGGCGCCCTCTGGCGCCTTGGCTCGGGGGCGCTGTCAGCCCTTGCCCTTTTTTGGCTGGCGCCGACTCCCGCCTATCGATAAGGTGTAGGGGCGCTTCTGCGATCCACTCGATACTTCCCCCCCTAGTCGATATTCCGTTTTCTTCTTTTCTTTGTTTTCTTTTCTTTTATTCATTTTCTCCCGCGTGTTCTGCCCTTTTTTTTTTTGTGTTTCTGCTGCCCCCCCCCCCCCTTTTTTTCTTCTCTTCTCCGTCTTCCTTTATTTTTGCTCTCTGAATACCTCCGTGCGCGTGGCCGACATGGCGATGCGGTAACGCGTACCTCGCTCGCTTACCAATTTTTTTACACGTCTACCCACGAGGCGTATCTGGGCCTGTGCGCGGCTCACTGCCGCCGGCCACTCCTCCCGCGGGATCGCCTTCCAGTGGCCCGTGGCTGCCGGTGCTGAGCTCTGCCGCTGCAGGGCCGGCCGCTTGGGTCTTGCCTGGGGCTCCGGGCAGGAGGCCTGCCTCTTCAGGGTTGGGCGCTCGACCGCCCCCGACCTCTCCGGCGCGGGCCACACCCACGGACCGCGTTCCCACGTCTCGACCTCCGCGTGTTCCGTCGCCTCCGCCGTCGCCGCCTCCGCCGTCGCCGCCTCTGCCGTCGCCGCCTCTGCCGTCGCCGTCTCCGCCGTCGCCGACTCTGCCGTTGCCGACTCTGCCGTCGCCGCCTCTGCCGTCGCCGACTCTGCCGTCGCCGCCTCTGCCGTCGCCGCCTCTGCCGTTGCCGTCTCCGCCGTCGCCGCCTCCGCCGTCGCCGCCTCTGCCATCGCCGCCTCTGCCGTTGCCGTCTCTGCCGTCGCCGCCTCTGCCGTCGCCGCCTCTGCCGTTGCCGTCTCCGCCGTCGCCGACTCTGCCGTTGCCGACTCTGCCGTCGCCGACTCTGCCGTCGCCGCCTCTGCCGTCGCCGCCTCTGCCGTTGCCGCCTCTGCCGTTGCCGTCTCCGCCGTCGCCGCCTCTGCCGTCGCCGCCTCTGCCGTCGCCGGCGCGGGATCCGATTTGTGGTTTCTCCTCCGCGGATCCCTGTCGTTGCTGCCGAGGGGGCTCTCCTCCCACACCCGGGCGCCGGCCTCTGGCTGAGTCTCGCACGGGGCGGGCCCCGAGGCCCACGTGATGTGCAGGGTCTGATGGTGCCACACCATCCCCTGGCGCACGGCTGTCCTCACCTCCTGGGACACGTATGGCCCTATTACGGCCGCCTCCGGTCCCCTCCATTGTGGCTGCTGCTGCCACTGCCCGTTCTCTTGCTGCTGCTGTTGCTGCTGCTGCTGCTGCTGCGGCTGCTGATGTTGGTGCTGCTGCTGCTGCTGCTGCTGCGGCTGCTGATGTTGGTGCTGCTGCTGCTGCTGCTGCTGCTGCTGCTCGGAGCCCTCGTCCTCCTCGGCCGGTGGCGTAGGCTGCCACAATTCGTCTTCCTCCTCCTCGGCTTGTTGCAGTCGCCGCTGCCATTCGGCCTCGGGATTCGAGGCCCGCTCGCCCCTGGCCGGGGACTGCATCGGCGGCTGCACCACTCGGAATGGCGGGGGTGGCGGCGCCTCGTCGCTCTCGTGGCCGGGCTCCTCCTTCCTGGTGGCCTCTCTTTCCCGTCGCCGCCGCGCCTCCAGCCGCTCGTCCCTCCGCCGTCGGATCGTTCGCGCCGCCTCCAGCACCCGGCGGATCCGGCGCTTCTCCTCCGCCGTCGCCTCCTGGAACTTCCGTTTTAACGCCTCGCCCCGGTCGCGCGGGGTCAGCGGCCTTCTTACTCTGGCCTTTTCTTGGGCGGTTGGGGCGCGTGGACCGTCGATGCAAATGACGTCGTCGTCGCTCTCCCCGGCCCCCTCGTCCGAGGATACCGTCGGCGACACGGAGTCGTGGCCCGACGGCGCCGGAGATACCAATGGCGAGGCCAACAGTTGGAGGAACTGGGAGCCATCGCACCAATCCTCCTCGTCGCCACGCGAGAGCACGGACGCCCGTCGCTGACGAGAAGCCTCGGCGCGGTAGCCCCCCTCCCCCACTATCGCCTGCTGCTCCTCCAAGAACGCCCTGAGGTCTTCCATCTTCTTCTTTCCATCCTCGTGGTTGAGCCGTTTCGTCTCCATTTTTTTTTCCTTTTTTTTTCTTGCTGTGTTTTCTCCTTGTTGATAATTACCTTCAAGTGTCCGCCGTTCCGTCTTCCACCCGCATATATACCCGCGTTGCATTACCAGTCGTTCCCTCTAACGGTGCCGGTGCGTCGGGTTCGGTCTCTCATGCCTGGTTCTAACGGTTGTTACGCGTGTGCTCATGGCCTCTCTCTACAGGCCGCGCTCTCTAACGGCATCTTTCCCCTGGTTGGGTGAGTACCGACGCGCTCTCCGCTCTCTATCCGACTTCGCCTTGTCTTTTTTTTTTTGGATACTGTTGTGTTCTCGCCGCGCTCTGTGTTGGCTGACGGATAATATTTTTCCATCTTTGATGGACCCACCCCCTTCCCATTTGTGCTTACGTGTGTTTTTCCTTTTATTTTAATTACAATTTACTTCCCTGCTACCGTCGACCTGTTCTTCATCCCGTGCTGATTGGACCCTCCTTGGCCTGGGTGAGTTCTCCCGACCCGGATGACTTTTACTTAACCCTTTCTCCCTTTCCAGCTCGCCCTCTGCCCTCACTGCGGGTCGCTTGCCGCGATTCCGCTCGTGAACAACGGGTCCTTCGACCCTCCGCCCGGGCTGGAATCTTTGGCTCACATCCCAGGGCAACTACTACGCGCCCCCGGCCGGCCTCTTTTGACCGGCGTCTCCCTCACACAGTGGCTCGGACCCGAGGGTCATCCGACTCCTCGCCCGGTAGACCACGCATGAGCGGCACCCGTCGTTCCGGCCCGACGCTCGTAGTTGCCCTGTGAGGCCGCGTTGAGGCGTGAGCCTGGCCCCTGGGTTTCCCTTGGTCATCCGCTGCCTGAGATCACCCTCCCCGACCCCGGATTCGCCTCCCAGCTTTGGGGACGCGTTTCCTGTTCAGGTTTGCTGAGTTTTTCCCCTTCTCGCATTAATTTTCTTTACTCCTACTAATTCTCCCTCTTTTTTTTTTTCCAGATCGTTCCAACCACAGCTTTCCTGCTCCTTCTCTTTTTTTTTTTATTAAATCTAAGTGCACCAGTCCGTCACCCTGCGTGCTGACGAGTCTCGTGCGTGTCCTGCGCGGCACCCTTCCCCGTGTCCTGCGTGGCACTCCTCCCCGTGTCCTGCGTGGCACCCTACCGTTCCTGGTCCTGCGTGACCCTTTTAGGGTGACCCCTTCTATCCATTCCCCCCTCACCCCTGCGTCTCTCGCTCCTCGGGCTGGGGTTTCAGGTCCCGTATGTGGGCCGTTCTCTTCTTCCTGTCGCCCTCCTTTCTTAGGTGGCAGATAACGGGGGATATAAAGTCCTCTATCTGGTATGGCCCATCGTACCTTGGTGCCAGCTTCGCGGCGAATCCCTCCGCCGCATTGGACAGGTGGTGCTGTTTGGCCCATACGATTTCTCCCACTTTGGGTCTCCACGGTCTTCTTCTCAGGTTGTAGTGCCTGGCCTGATCCTGGGCTGCCCTTTCCAAGTTTCGTCGTACCAACTGAAACAGCTCTTTTAACTTCTTCGCATTTTCATCCGGCGTCTCTGTGCCCTGCCCCGTGCCTACCGTCTCCTCGTCATATAGGGCCTTTGGCAGCCGGGGTTCCCTTCCTTGCACCACGAACGCCGGTGAATATCCAGTTGCATCCGACACTCCCGAATTCATGGCCAGCATTAGCTCCGGCCACTTTTCGTCCCAACACCTTTGATCGCCCTCGGTGAACTGAGCGATCATGGTCTTTATTGTTCTGTTTGTTCGCTCTGTCGGGTTTTCTTGCGGCGTGTATGGCGCCGTGAACTGGTGGCGGACTCCTAGCTGCTCCAGAAATCGTTTAAATGCCCTGCCCGCAAACTGCACCCCATTGTCCGTAATGAAGACTTTGGGTGCCCCAAACCGGGCTATTATGCGTTCTCGACAGGCCTTTATTAGTGCCTCGGCTGTGGCCTTCCTCAGCGGCACCAACTCGGTCCATTTTGAGAATCGATCCACTAGCACCAGCAGCATCGAGTTCCCATGCTTCGATCTCGGCAGCGGACCCACGAAGTCCGCGCATACCGTTGCCCATGGTTCTTCCGGTACCTGTGTCAACATCTCCCCTGCCGCTTGTAGCTGACTTGGCTTAAAACGCAGGCATAGTTCGCACTTTCGCACGTAGGCCCTCACGTCTCTGTACATCCCCGGCCAGTAATACCTTGCCGCCACCCGTGCCGCGGTTCTCCTTCCGCCGGCGTGGCCTGCCTCCGGGTTATCGTGGCTCTCCTTTAAAACCCTTTCTCGGGCATATTTCGGCACACATAACTTCCACGAGGCGACTTCTTCGCTCCCGGCCCGGTGCGGAATGTGCCGGTACAGGTTCCCCCCCTTCTCCACATAGTCAGGGTACTTTGGGGCTTCTTTCCTGACCTTCTCTGCCATGCCTTCTAACCACTTGCAGGGCGGCTCGCCCACTGGCGGTGTTCCCTCCACATTTCTTATTCGACGGCCTCGCTCCTCCACCGGCTGTCGGGAGAGTGCGTCGGCTACCACGTTGAGCTGTCCTTTCCTGTATGCGATTTCAAAGTCGTACTGCTGCAACTCTAATGCCCATCTCGCCACTCTTCCCGACGGACTCTCTATGCTATTTAACCATTTCAGAGCCATGTGGTCCGTGACCACCTTGAAGCGATACCCTTCCAAGTATGGCCTCAACCGGCGTATGGCCCACACAATGGCCAGACATTCTTTCTCCGTCGCCGAATAGTTCCTTTCGGGTCCGTTTAGCGTCCTGCTAGCATACGATATTACCCGCTCTCCCCTTTCCGTCTCCTGAGTGAGAATCGCGCCCAGCCCATAATCACTGGCGTCTGTCTGCAGGATGAATTTCTTCGAGAAGTCGGGGCACGCCAGCACGGGGTCCGCCACTAGCCTTCTCTTCACCTCCTCGAACGCTTCCTGCCGTTCCCGGGTCCAGACCCATTCTGTCTTCTTCTTGAGGAGCCCGGTGAGAGGCTGCACTAGGGTGGCGAAGTCGGGCACGAACCTCCGGTACCACGAGGCCACTCCCAAGTATTGCCTTAGCTCCTTGACATTGGTCGGCGGCTTCAGTTCGGCGATGGCTGCGACTTTCTCGGGGTCCGTACATATCCCTTCGCCGGTTACCTTGTGGCCCAGATACCGCAGCTCTTTCCTGAAGAATTCGCACTTGTCCGCATTCAGCCGCAGGTTGGCCAAGCGGAGCCGTCGAAACACCTCTTTCAGGTTTCTTCGGTGTTCTTCTTCTGTTCGCCCGATGACCACTATGTCATCCTGGTACGCGAATGCGTGCGGCATCATCTCGGGCCCTATCACTTGGTCTAATGCCCGTTGAAAGGTGGCCGACGCGGAGTGTAACCCAAACGGCATCACCTTCCATTGGTATAGCCCCTTGCCGGGCACCGTGAACGCCGTGATCGGCCGGCTGCTCTCGGCCAGGGGGATCTGCCAATATCCATCCTTCAGATCCAGGCTACTTATGAACTTTGCTTCCCGCAGCTGATCGAGTATGTAATCGATCCTCGGCATCGGGTATGCGTCCTTTACTGATCTCGCGTTCACTTGACGAAAGTCCACGCACAATCTCCACTTGCCATTCTTCTTCTTCACCATCACTATAGGCGAACTGTAGGGGCTCTTTGACGGCTCTATGCATCCCTTTTCTAACAGTTCGTCCACTTTCTGGTTAATCTCGGCCTGCATTTTGGGGTTCTTTGGGTAATACCTTTGTTTAATCGGTTGCGGGTCACTCATGGTGATTGTATGCACCGCCACATTAGACACCCCCTCGATCTTGGCAAACGCCTCCAACTCTCGGGCCAAGAAGTCCTCCACTGGCTCTTCCCTCGCCCCCTCATTCCCGTTTGTGCTTTCCGCCACCTCTCGGGCGGCCGTTCTTAGGGTCGTGTCCGTCTTGTTGGCGTATTCCGGTCCTGTCTCTCCAGCTTCGGCCTTCGCCACTGACAGTCTTTCCTCCTGTCCTCCTCGTTCCCGATCTTGGGCAGGGATCACCACCCTGTGTCCTGCACAGGTCACCACTGCCCCGACCGCGCGGAGGAAATCCCATCCCAACACTAACTCGTCGATCACACCCGGCAATACGAGTAGCACCATTGGGATCTCCTTGTTCCCAAAGCCTAC
The DNA here is from genome assembly GCF_003286085.1 of Drosophila persimilis. Classification (NCBI taxonomy): domain Eukaryota; kingdom Metazoa; phylum Arthropoda; class Insecta; order Diptera; family Drosophilidae; genus Drosophila; species Drosophila persimilis. The sequence continues at coordinate 28,936 of NW_020825427.1, read as the reverse complement.
CTTCGTTTCGATCTGGTGTGTGATCTCCTGGCTATGGCCATCTGCCAACCTCACCCTTTTCCTTGCCGCCACCTCCCGGCCTTCACCCCTCAGTCGGTCCGCCAGCTCGCGGCTCACGAAACTGCTGGTGGCTCCTGTATCCACCGTGGCTTGCAGCTCCACGCCCGCGACCTCCACTACTGCGGATAACTGCTCCTCCTCGCAGATCAGCCTGCCGACTAGGCTTGAGGGACCGTTTCTTGCGACCCTGGCACGGCCCTCCGCGGCGTGGGTCGCGGGGCGTTTCCCGTCTTCCTGCAGCACTGCCACGCCGAGATGCCCACTTTTCCGCATCTCCAGCAGTAGGTGAGCGGTCGACCGTTGCACTCCCGGCTCCAATGATCCGCGCTCCCACACCTTCGGCACGCCTGGGCCGGATTCTTGACATATCCGTCCTCGATATTGCCGTTGGTCGGTGTCGGCAAGCGGCCATGCGCTCCCCTTTCCCCCCGTGCTGCCTCCTCCAGCGGGCCGTCTTTGCATCGTCGACATGCCGTCGTGTCGGCCGGCTTGTGGAAGGGATTCGCTGCCCGGGCTTTCACGGTGGGATTCTCCCGTTGGAACTCTAGGCGGTCCCTTTCCAGCGCCTCGAACTCGTCTGCCAGTTCCATCATGGTGTCGAGATCCTTGCACCGGTGTGGTCTCATATACGCTCTCAAGTCGGGCATGCTGTTCTCCCGAATCAACTCCGTTTGCTCCTCTTGGGGACATTTCAGGGGTCGCATAAGGGTCTGCATCTCTACCATGTATTCTTTGAACGGTTCGCCCCACTTCTGTTTCCGCATCCTCACTTCCTGCAGCAACTTCTCAAAGTATCCCCGAGGCAGAAAGTAAGCCTGGAAGCTGGAAGAGAACTCTTTCCACGTTCTCCACTGCCGATTGTTCGCCACGAACCACATCAACGCCCGCCCTTTTAGCAGCTCCGGCATCGCCCTGGGGATCAGATCCGGATCCAGACCGTATGTCTCGGCGGACCACTCGACCTGCTCCAAGAACTCGAGAGGCTTCGTCGTACCGTCGAACCGGAACGACCACTCTCTCACCTGTTTCGCCACTCTAGCGTAGTCCAGGTGTGCTGGCCGTGTGGTGGCTGGTTCGACTCTCTCCCTCTCGGCTTCTCGGCTTCGATCCCTTCCTGGGTGACGGGGCCTGCTAGGCGTTCCTGTGTGTGAGCGTTCCGGTATGGGCACTGAAAGACTCGCTATCAACTCTCTTTGTATATCGACTGGGGACCTCCACAGCGCAGCCGCGGCTGCGCCGGGTGGGGGCGCCAGGTGCTCGTACGCGGCTTGTTTATCGTCCGCCCGGGGTGTCGGCGAGGACCTGTTCGCCCGGCACTCCCACACCTCTATCAGATCGGCCCACTCTGCCTCATCCTCGTGTTCCCTCATCCATTCCTTAAAGGTTCTTCTCATTTCGTCCACGGTACCCTCCAACCGCACGCCGAAGGCGTGGCCGCATTGGACAAGCTCCTCCTTTCTCAACCGATGGATCCATTGTCCCTTCCCCATTCTCTCGTCTATACTCTCCCTCCCTTTGTCCTATTATTTGTCGTTGTAGGCCCCACGTTGGGCGCCAGTTGTAACGAACCTGCTTTTTGGGCCCGCTTGAGTTTGCTGGGCTTGCTCAGCGGTCGGCAGATTCGCAGCAACGTATTTTTATTGTTGCCCCCAACGACAAATGATAAGACTTTCCTTTTCTTTGTATTTGAATTTCGCTTTATTCGCAATTCTATTAGGACTTAGGGCTAGGTGTTACAGTTTCTCTTAACTACCGATCTCCACCACGCGGGGGCTCTCGTCGGGTGTGGCAGCGTCGAGGCTATTGATTGGGGCAAGTTGACCTCCGCTATTGCTTTGGTCCGCCACTCGAATCCGCACTCCACGTCTCGCACTCCCCTCCTAGCTTCCACCGGCGTACGGGGATCTTCACTTAATTTAGACTTACTCTGGGGGGGGGCAGGCGGGGCCTGTCTGCCTGCTGCTACACTTCACTACACTTCTTTGTTTCGTACCGAGTATCACTCTTGCGTTTCGACCGGGTCTCAACGTGCGCGCGCGCTTACTTATCTGCGTGAAAAGAGACCCGCTTTGACGCCGCCGCCTCCTTTTATAGCCCCTTGCCAGGCCTCGGCTCGGCGTTGGTAGTTTTCCATCGCCGTCTCCTGGCTTCCACGGCCTTCGTAACGGGGCCTGGCCGGCGGCGTGATCCCGTGCCCTTATTTGGTCATGCGCCAAATTACTGCTGGCCCGATCCCGCCGTTTCCTTTGCCTCTCTTGTGTCTCTCTCTCCGAGAGCAGGGCACTTCCCCTCTCGAGGCCCTTGGCCTCTTCGCCGCGTCCGGATAACCGGGGGCATCTGGCCTGACCTTCGCCTTATCCGGCCGGCCGTCAGCTTTTATCCGACTGTGCTTTTGGTCGCACTCGGCCTGTGGGAACCATGGTTCCTCACAACACGTAGATACTAGTGGTGCTAATCCTACGCGGAAAGAACAGAAATTTTTCAACGGGTCTCTGTAGCTGGGTGGATTACCTCAACAGAATTACACCACTGATCGAAAAATTTTACTGAACTGTGGGCGTTCGTTTTCCAAATTGTCGAACGGCTGCCCCAGTATTGACGATATATAACTGGCGCGTCCACTCAAATTAAATCATCACTTTGAGCCGCACTTGGCACGTGCACTAGGCTTTGACTTTGGCTTGACCTTGGTTTAGAGCACCGGGTCAGCTCTACAAGACTTTCCTTTCCACGGCCGGTCACTCTGACGGTCACGAGGAGAGAAAGAAAGAGGCTGGGACTACTAAAAACAGCAACCCACGTTTTCCCACACTTTCTATGGTCTTCTTCTGTTATACAGGATCCAGACACAGCAATATTTTATAAAATATAGTGCACGGCAGAAAAATTGCATATCAAAGCGTTGCCGCTTGGTCGCAAATCGGCATCCACAAATCTCAGAGATCAGATAATTTTTATAGCCAAAGGGAACAAATCAATTTGCACTGGCTACGCAGCGCCCGACGTCACGCTCAGACTGATTTTCTGTCTCTCTCGCACGCACTCTTTGTCGTGTCGTTTAATATAAGCGGCATCTGCCGGAGGAGAGCCATACTGACTTAGTATCGGGTATAACTGTAGAGTTGCGGTGTCCGCAGCAACTCACAACGTTCCCCCTCGTTGGTTTTTAGTTTGTTTTACTGGTGCTGCTCTTTACTGAAGAACGTTGACTTGAGTACTCATAGCGACAGCTCGTTTTGCGTCGCAGCCGAGATGAAACCGAGAGCCGGGCTCATCACCGGCGCCACTATCAAGGTCAAGTGCTTAGAAGCGTACGTCCCGGTCCGCTCAGATAAGAGAGTGGAGTGAAGTAGAGTGCTCAAAGTAGAGTTATAGACTATGTAGTATACTATGTGGGCATGGAGGACATTTTACTACCCATTTAGAGCTCTGGCAAATGGTCGAGATAAGAATTTATATAAAAAAAATCGCGTACGAGTATGGAAAGGATACTAGGAAACGGGATACAGGGGGTCAAAGGGACAGATCAGCATGGATACGTAAACGAAGAAGATCACCGGTCAGATCTTTGTCGGCTGCGGTATCGCTCATTGGCGAGAACGCCCACCCTACCATGATCCTTCAGGGCCACCTATTAACAGTCAGGATCCCTTCAAATAAGCCTGGGTCTTGTACTGGTATGTTAAAATGCTTTATTGGTATCTTAAGTCTATCTTACGCTACTCGGATTCCGGCGCTGGATCTCCACTTGATTCTCCTCTGTGGTTCGATGAGCGCGTTGCTCCCTGGGCCCCCCACGGCGTCGCCAAGCGTGGCACCGCCGGCTCTACTGACTGGGGCTAGCGATTCTTGGCACGTGGCCCAAATCCACCTCTCAGTCAGGCGCCTGACGCGTTCGCTCTCACTCGACTCACTTGGCTTTTCGGCCCGAGGGTGCCTCACTCCTGAAGGGATGCGCTTCAAGCGGGGCGCCGTTGGTTCAAGGGATTTGGGTCTTTGGCTCTTGGCTGCACGCTCGAGTCCGCCTCTCAATCCTCACACAACGCGTTCGCTTTCTACGGTTCTTTTCCCTTCGCTTGATCTCACTTTCGTGGCTCACTATTCACTTCACTCCTGTTGGCTCCGTCTGTGGACTGTCCACTTTCCTGGTCGCGGCCCTCCTCTTATAGGCGCGCCTCCGCCCGCTCCCCTGGGCACGACGCCTGTCGGCCCAGCTTCGGTCGCTCGCCATGGCCGGGTTCCGGCCATTGCCAAGGTCCTCTCTCCCATGGCTCAGGTGAGTGGTGTTCCGCTGCCTCGTCCTTCTCCGCTTCCGCCGTTGCTCTCGCGCCGTCACCCGCTTCGCCGTCGGTCGCCGCCTCGACTTCGGGTACCGCCGCTGGGTCCTCCGCCGTCAGTGATGTTGTCGCGTTCGCTGTACCCTCCGTCTCGACCTCTTCGGCTGTGGGTGCTGCCGCTGGGCCTGTCGACCCCTGTGGCCGTGCCCGCCGCCTCGGGTCCCGCTCGTCACTGGCGCGTGGTGCCTCCTCCCACAGTCGAGCCTCCCTCGTCTCTTGCCCGGGCTGCTGAGGCGCGGGCCCCGAGGCCCACGATATGTGCAGCGTTTGCACGTGCCACAACATGCCGTCTCGTACCGCGGAGCGCACCTCCTGCGAGACGAACGGCCCAATGGCGGCTCCCTGTGGCCCGTGCCAGTGCTGCTGCTGCTGCTGACGCTGCTGCTGCTGACGCTGCTGCTGCTGATGCTGCTGCTGCTGACGCTGCTGCTGCTGCCCGCCTGCCGCGCCCTCCGCCCGCGTCGCCCTTGCCTTCTCCGCTTCCGTACGCAGACGCGCCCTCTCCCTTTGCTCCGCTGCGTTGTTCTGGCTAATGCACCGCCATTGGTGCGCGACGTCCCGTTTGTGACGCTCCGCCTCCGCTTCTTGCGCCTCCTTCTCGGCCTCCTGCGTGGCCTTCAGCCTCTTTGCCAGCGTCAGGGCGTCCTCCCACACACGCCGTTGCCTCCGCTCCTCCGTCGCCGCGGCCAGCGCGAACCGCCGGTACCATTCCGCGAGGCGTCGTGCCTCAGCGGCCGCGTTGTCTTCCGCGGCGTCAGCCGTCGTTGTCTGCGGCTCCTTGACCGCGGTTTCGGTCGCCGTTGGCTGCCGCTCCTCGACCTGTGGGTCTGTCGGTCGCTGATCCCCTCGCCGCGCCGTCGACATCCCCCTTGTGCGTGCCGACGACTCCTCTTCCCTGACCGTACGCGTCGACCGCGTGGACGCCCGCTTCGAGGACCGCTCACTGGGCTCCTCCTTCCGCGTCTCCGTGCGCCCCCTCCTTCCTCTCTCAGGCCGCTCCTCGCGCTTGCTGGTCCGGGGCTCCTCACGCTTGCTGGTCCGGGGCTCCTCGTGCTTGCCGGTGTGGGGCTCCTCGCCGCGCCGTCGACCTCCCCCTTGTGCGTGCCGACGACTCCTCTTCCCTGACCGTACGCGTCGACCGCGTGGACGCCCGCTTCGAGGCCCGCTCACTGGGCTCCTCCTTCCGCGTCTCCGTGCGCCCCCTCCTTCCTCTCTCAGGCCGCTCCTCGCGCTTGCTGGTCCGGGGCTCCTCAAGCTTGCTGGTCCGGGGCTCCTCGTGCTTGCCGGTGTGGGGCTCCTCGCGCTTGCCGGTGCGGGGCTCCTCGCGTCTGCTGGTCCGGTGCTCCTCGCGCCTGCTGGTCCGGTGCTCTTCGCGCTTGCCGGTGTGGGGCTCCTCGCGCTTGCTGGTGCGGGGCTCCTCGCGCCTGCTGGTCTGGGGCTCCTCGCGCTTGGTGTGGTGCTCCTCGCGCTTGCCGGTGTGGTGCTCCTTGCGACTGCTGGTCCGGGGCTCCTCTCGTCGGCTGGTCGGGGGCTCCTCTCGTCGGCTGGTCGGGGGCTCCTCGCGCTTCGCCTCGTGTGCGCGTTTTCTCCGCGGTGCCGGCTCCCAGCTCACCAATTCCAGATCGCTTCCCGCATCGGTGTACCCCGGCGATACCACCGGGGACACCGTCGGTCCCATGGATCCCGCGGTTGACACCAGCGGTGAGGCCAATAGCTGCAGCTCCGGGGACCTACTCCTGCTCGCCCTTTGCATGTCACCCATGGCCGGATACCCGCGGCGAATCCATTTTCGCTGCTCCGTTAAGTACCTTATTAAATGCTGCTGCATCTTACACTTTTTTTTTTTTTCTTCCACGTGGTCCACTTTGAAAAGACCTGATCGCGCGCTGCCCCCTCCTTTATAAGGGCTCGTGCCGGTGCTCACCGTTCCCTGTAACGGTGCCTTACATGGGCCCGTGGGACGGCTCTCTCTTGCCTTCCAGCTGGCTCTCTCGCTCGCTCCCGTTTTGAAGGTTATCCGAGCCTCTCGCCGCGTTAACCCTAGGGTGCCCCCTGGTTTTGTTAGCCTTCCTTCGGTTCCCACTTCTTCCACCTTTTTTTTTTTTTTTTATTTGGCCCTTTCTACTTCCAGGTCTGGCGACGTGTTGTTTGGCTTCGCCTTGAATCTGGTAAGCTTCCCGAGTTCTTGGGTTCCTCATCTCACCCTGCCTTTTCTTTCAGCCCGTCCTTGGGTTCCGATCCAGGGTGCTGACCGATCTTCCAGCCCGTGATCAATAGGTCCTCCGACCTTTCGCCCGTGCTGCCAACATCGGCCCGCCCCCCGTGGCCAGCTCCGCCCGTCTCTGGATCGGCTTAGACGCGGATGTCACCCCCGTGCAGCGCCTCGGACCCAGGGATCATCCGATTCCCCAGCCGGTAGACCGCGCACGGGCGGCATCCGCTTTTGTCCCGCCATCCCCGACGTTAGCAGCTGGCTTCGATGCCCTGGACCCGGACCCGAACCTCTGCTCATCTCGGAACCCCCTTCTCGGGTGCCCCCTCGTCCGTCGACGCACCACGCAACCCGCCCCCCCTGGGATAGTGGTAACCCGGGTATCTTCTACCTTCTTTGCCTTTGATCAGTTCCTATTGGCTGACGAGCTAATCCTCCTTTTTTTTCTTGTAGGTCCAGCTTTATTGGTCCGCCGGCCGCCGTCTGCTGCTTAGTTTTACTGAACCTTAGTTGTAAGAGTATCCTGTATGGCCTTGTCCTGCGTGGCATCTAGTTGGGCCGCCCGCTCCTCCCTTGTGAGCGATTCCTGTCCTGCGTGACACGCGTGGTTCTTAGTTTTACCGAACCTTAGTTGTAGGATCATCCTGTACGACCTTGTCCTGCGTGGCATCCAGTTGGGACTCTCCTTTCCGCCCCTGCCGCTAGTTTCTGTCTTTCGTGCTCGTCCATTGCCCCTCCTTGTGCGTCGTCTACGCTTCGGTTCCAGGGCCTGTTTCAGCGGTTCCTTCCCCGGGTTGTGGCTTCAGGTCCCCTATATGGGCGGTCCGCGTCCGTTTCTCGCTGTCCTTCTTTAATTTACAAATGACCGGGGACACGAAATCCATTATGGTGTAGGGACCGTCGTATTTCGGGGCCAGTTTTGCCGCAAACCCTTCGGCCGCGTTGGATAGATGGTGTTGCTTGGCCCATACCTTGTCTCCAATCGTGGGTTTCCACGCTCTCCTCCTCAGGTTATAATACCACGTCTGGTCCTGCGCCGCTCTTTCGAGATTCCGCCTCACCAGTTGAAATACCTCTCTCAACTTGGCAGCGTTCTCGTACGGATTGAGCGTGCCCTGTCCTGTGCCAAGCGCTTCGTCATCGTATAGAGCCTTTGGTAGCCTCGGCTCTCTCCCTTGTACCACAAACGCCGGCGCGTACCCGGTGGATTCGGACACCCCTGAATTTACGGCCAGCATTATCTCTGACCATTTCTCATCCCAGTTCCTCTGGTTCCCTTCGGTGAACTGAGCTATCATAGTTTTCACTGTCCGGTTAGTTCGCTCCGTCGGGTTCTCCTGCGGCGTGTACGGGGCCGTGAACTGATGCCGTACGCCCATCTGCTCCAAAAACCTCTTAAACGCTCTACTGGTGAACTGGACGCCATTATCTCTGATCACCACCTTCGGCACGCCGAACCGGGACACGATGCGCTCTCGGAACGCTTTCGTTAGTGCTTCCGCCGTGGCCTTTCTCATGGGGACCAACTCGGTCCATTTCGAGAACCGATCCACCATCACCAATAACATGGCATTCCCATGCTTTGACCTGGGCAGCGGGCCCACAAAGTCGGCACACACCGTTGCCCACGGCTCCTCTGGCACTCGTGTCAGCATTTTTCCGGCCGCCTGCAGTTGACTTGGTTTGTAGCGTATGCAGATTTCACACTTTCTCACGTATGTCCTCACATCTCGATGCATCCCCGGCCAGTAGTACCGGGCGGCTACTCTGGCCATCGTCCTTCTGCCGCCCGCGTGCCCCGCCTCCGGCGAGTCGTGATTCTCTCTTATGACTCTCTCTCTTAGATCCTTAGGGACGCATAACTTCCATGATGCTATTTCCTCTTCTCCCGCTCGGTGCGGGATGTGCCGGTATACCCGGCCTGCTTCCTCGACGTAATCCGGATATTTCCTCGGTTCCGTCCTCATCCTCTCTTTAACCTTTTTAATCCATCCGCACTCTGCCTCCGGTTCGTGTCCCTTCTCTGCCTCCTCCTCGGTGGTTCTCAGACATCGCTCCGCCAATGGCTGTCGGAACAGTGCGTCCGCCACTACGTTCAGCTGCCCTTTCCTATATGCCACTTCGAAGTCGTATTGTTGTAGCTCCAGCGCCCACCTGGCGATCCTCCCTGTTGGGCTCTCGATGCTGTTCAACCATTTCAACGCCATGTGATCTGTGACCACCTTGAAATGGTATCCCTCCAGATAGGGCTTTAGCTTTCTTATAGCCCATACAATGGCCAGACACTCCTTTTCGGTCGCTGAATAGTTCTTTTCCGCGCTATTCAGGGTCCTACTGGCGTATGAGATGACCCTCTCGCCCTTCTCCGTCTCTTGCGTCAGGATCGCCCCCAGTCCGTAGTCGCTGGCGTCCGTCTGGAGCACGAATTTCTTTGAGAAATCTGGGCATGCCAACATCGGGTCTGCTGTCAGCCGACTTTTTACGTCCTCGAACGCTTGTTGCTGCTCCGTTGACCATTCCCACTTGGCCTTCTTCTTCAGCAAAGTGCTGAGGGGCTGCACCAACGTGGCGAATCCCTTTACGACACGCCTGTACCAGGAGGCCACGCCCAAGTATTGTCGTAGCTCTTTGACACTCGCTGGCGGCTGCAACTCCTTAATGGCCGCCACTTTCTCGGGATCGGTGCAGATTCCGTCTCCCGTTACCAAATGCCCCAGGTATCGTAGCTCCTTCCTAAAAAATTGACACTTGTCCACATTTAGGCGCAAGTTTGCGTTCTTCAACCGCCGAAAACTTCTTCGAGGTTGCGCTTGTGCTCCTCCTCGGTACGGCCGATGACAATGATGTCGTCTTGGTACGCAAACGCGTGTGGCATCATCTCGGGGCCTATCACCTGATCCAATGCCCTCTGGAACGTAGCCGAGGCTGAGTGGAGTCCGAATGGCATCACCTTCCACTGGAACAGCCCTTTGCCGGGCACCGTGAACTGAACTTATACTGCCTACCTCCAGTGGTATCTGCCAATATCCGTCCTTTAAGTCTAAGCTACTGATGAACCGTGCCTCCCTGAGCTGGTCCAAAATATAGTCTATTCTTGGCATGGGGTACGCATCCTTGATGGACTTCGCGTTTATCTGTCTGAAGTCCACGCATAATCTCCACTTTCCCGTCTTCTTTTTGACCATCACGATGGGTGAACTGTACGGACTCTTCGATGGCTCAATGTACCCTCTTTCCAGCAGCTCGTCAACCTGTTGGTTGATTTCGGCTTGCATCTTGGGATTTTTGGGGTAGTAACGCTGTTTGTGTGATCGTGTGTGTAGCTATGTTCGACACTCCCTTCAGTTCTCGGAACTCTTCCAACTCCTTTGGCAGGAAGTTTTCGACCGATCCCTCCTCCGCTCGCGTTCCGTCGGATGCGGGCTCGACGGACCCTCCAGTGTCCGCTACCACCGCCACTGACAACTTCTCCTCCAACCGCCCCTGGCGGTGGCCTCTCGCAGGGATCACAACCCAGGACAAGCGCATCAATTACTCCGGGCAACACGAGAAGCGGGATTGTAACGATCTTGTCCCCGATCTCCACCTCGATCTGGGAATTGATTTCCCGGCTGCCTCCGTCAGCCAGCCGCATCAGCTTCCTCGTCTCTTTCTGGTGCCTCTCTTCCCCTGCTTGTCGCCCCGGTGTCGACCGTTGCTTTCCAGTTGCTGCCCGCGATCCTCACCACCGCCGACAGCTGGACATCCTCCTCCGTGAGTTCTCCTACGAGCTTTGGGGGGCTTCGTCTTGCGACCCTGGCACGGCCCTCCGCGGCTTGGGTCGCGGGGCGTTTCCCGCTTTCGGGCAGCACTGCCATGTCGGGGCCCCTACCTTGCCGCACCTCCAGCAGAATGTTATAGGTCGGCCATTGCATGCTTGTGCCCAATGGCGGTCACTCCCGCATCGTCGACACGCCTGGGCTGGGTTTTTCACGAACCCCGCCTCTATGTTCGTGTTCGCTTGGTCGTCCCGCGGCGTTGGGACCGGCCTTTTTTCCCCTGTCGAATCAGAGCTGGCTGCCGTTTCGCCCTGGCAGCGGCGACATATCTCCGTTACTGTCGGACGGGCGAACGGATTATTTGCTTTTGCTTTGCTCGCCGGACACTCTCGTTGGAACTACAGCCGATCCCTCTCCAGAGCCTCAAACTCGTCGGCCAGCGTCATCATGTGATCCAGGTCTCTGCACCTATGTGGCCGGATGAACACCCTCAAATCTGGCATGCTGTTGTCTCTAATGAGCTCCAACTGCTCTTCGGGCGTGCATTTTAGTGGCCTCATGAGGGTCTGCATCTCCACCATGTAGTCCTTGAATGGCTCTCCCCATCTTTGCTTCCTCAACCTCACCTCCTGGAGTAATTTTTATACCCGATACTCAAAATGAGTATTGGGGTATATTAGATTTGTGGTGAAAGTGGATGTGTGTAACGTCCAGAAGGAATCGTTTCCGACCCCATAAAGTATATATATTCTTGATCAGCATCAATAGCCGAGTCGATTGAGCCATGTCTGTCTGTCCGTCTGTCCGTCCGTCCGTCTGTCCGTCTGTCCGTCACCTTCAGCGCCTAATGCTCAACGACTATAAGAGCTAGAGCAACGATGTTTTGGATCCAGACTTCTGTGATATGTCACTGCTCCAAAAATATTTCAAAACTTTGCCCCGCCCACTTCCGCCCCCACAAAGGGCGAAAATCTGTGGCATCCACAATTTTAAAGATACGAGAAAACCAAAAATCAGAATCGTAGATGATGACTATATCTTCTAGAGTGCAAAATCTGAACCAGATCGTATAATTATTACAGCCAGAATCACGAAAACAATTTCACTCTTTCTCGCTCTGTCTCACTCTAACACACAGGTTTCATGGTCGGTTTTGCCAATTGCAAAATATGAGTTCAAGGATCTCAGAACCCATAAGAGCTAGAGCAACCAAATTTGGTATCAACACTCCTGTGATATCGGACCTTGCCCGTTTTGTGTCAAAATTTCGCCACACCCCCTTCCGCCCCCGCAAAGGACGAAAATCTTGGGCATCCACAAATCTCAGAGACTATTAAGGCTAGAGTAACCAAATTTGGTACACACACTGCTTTAAAATGTCCCTATAAAACGTATATCTCAGAATTTCGCCCCACCCACTTCCGCCCACACAAAGGACGAAAATCTGTTGCATACACAATATTGAGGATACGAGAAAACTAAAAACGCAGAATCATAGAGAATGACTATATCTATCCGGTTGCTGAATTTGGATCAGATCAGATAATTTTTGTAGCCAAAAGGAACAAATCAATTTGCATTGGCTACGCAGCGCCCGACGTCACGCTCAGACTGATTTTCTGTCTCTCTCGCACGCACTCTTTGTCGTGTCGTTTAATATTAGCGGCGTCTGCCGGAGGAAATCCATACTGACTAAGTATCGGGTATAACTGTAGAGTTGCGGTGTCCGCAGCAACTCACAACGTTCCCCCTCGTTCAAAATACCCCCTCGGCAGGAAGTATGCTTGGAAGCTACGCGCAAATGCGTTCCATGTCTGCCACTGCCTGTTGTTGGCTACAAACAACATGAGCGCCCGACCCTTTAGCAGCTCAGGCATGGCTCGCGGAATTAAATTCAACTCCAACCCGTACATGTCGGCTGACCACTCGATCTGTTCCAGGAACTCGAGTGGTTTCGCCGTTCCGTCGAACCGAAACGACCACTCCCTGACCTGCTTGGCGACGTGGGCAAAACTCGAACTGGACGGTCTCGTGGTTTGTTCTTCGAGTCCCCGTCGACGATCCTCCCCTGCTCTCCCTTCTTCCTCCCTCTGTGGGTTTCTCGCGCTCCCTTGCTCCGGCTGTGCTGGCCGGGTGGGCCTCTCCCCACTCTCTGCCCGCGGTCGGCTAGGCGACCGGCTTTTCACCGGGACCGCCAGGCTCGCGATGAGCTCCTCTTGGGTCTCGGACGGCCGTCTCCACAGCGTTACTTGCTCCGCACTCGGCAGCGTCAGGCGCTCGTATGGATCCGCCCCGTCCTCCATCTGGGCCGCGGTCACGGCTCCTCCCGCCTTCATCTCCCAGGCCTCGAGCGCGTCCGCATACTCCGGTTCCTCTCCGTGCTTCTCAATCCACTCCTTGAAGATTCGGCGCATCTCGGTCAGCGTACCTTCCAATCGAAGACCGCACGCCCGCGCGCACTGGACCAAGTCCTCTTTCCTCAATGAGTGAACCCATCGTCGGCTCCTCATTTTTATGTCCTCGCTCGTTGCTCCCTGGGCCCCCCACGGCGTCGCCAAGCGTGGCACCGCCGGCTCTACTGACTGGGGCTAGCGATTCTTGGCACGTGGCCCAAATCCACCTCTCAGTCAGGCGCCTGACGCGTTCGCTCTGACTCGACTCACTTGGCTTTTCGGCCCGAGGGTGCCTCACTCCTGAAGGGATGCGCTTCAAGCGGGGCGCCGTTGGTTCAAGGGATTTGGGTCTTTGGCTCTTGGCTGCACGCTCGAGTCCGCCTCTCAATCCTCACACAACGCGTTCGCTTTCTACGGTTCTTTTCCCTTCGCTTGATCTCACTTTCGTGGCTCACTATTCACTTCACTCCTGTTGACTCCGTCTGTGGACTGTCCACTTTCCTGGTCGCGGCCCTCCTCTTATAGGCTCGCTTCTGCGTCGGCGCCGCCGATGCCGCCTGGCGCTAACGGCACTTTCCGCCATGCGGTGCCCGTATTTTTCCATCGGCGTTCCTTCATTCCCTTGTCGCTCTCCAACGGGACCTGGCTGGTGGCGTGATCTCATGACCATATTTGGTCATGCGCTGGACCACTGCCGGCCCGATCCCGTCCTCCCGCTGCTCGCTCTCCAACGGGACCTGGCTGGTGGCGTGATCTCATGACCATATTTGGACATGCGCTGGGCCACTGCCGGCCAGATCCCGTCATCCCGCTGCTCTCTCTCCAGGGGTCCTCCCCTCTCATCTCGGGACCCCGGGAGAGCTCTCCTCGGGAATTCGCCGCCTCCGGATATCCCCGGATAACGGTCGTTAGCGCTTAACCCTATACTGCCCCCTATGTGTGGGAATACCTTTCCTCACAACATTTATAAGGTATTACTATACAGCATATACTGGGGAAGGAATATCATAAGGGCGAGGTAGGGTATAATGATCTTAAATCTATAAAACTGATTAGTAGTAGGTATATATAAATGCATGTATAAAACCGTGATCATGGTTGAAGACCAACGAATAGTTACCGCACATTCATTCTTTTCAGATGGGGGTTAAACCGGTGGTACGGGCACGTGGCCACTAGAGGTGTCCGGGAATAACCAATTCGTAACTTCTAGACCAGCGTTGTAATACGTAGATACTAGTGGTGCTAATCCTACGCGGAAAGAACAGAAATTTTTCAACGGGTCTCTGTAGCTGGGTGGATTACCTCAACAGAATTACACCACTGATCGAAAAATTTTACTGAACTGTGGGCGTTCGTTTTCCAAATGGTCGTACGGCTGCCCCAGTATTGACGATATATAACTGGCGCGTCCACTCAAATTAAATCATCACTTTGAGCCGCACTTGGCACTTGCACTAGGCTTTGACTTTGGCTTGACCTTGGTTTAGAGACCTGAGTCAGCTCTACAAGACTTTTTTTTCCACGGCCGGTCACTCTGACGGTCACGAGGAGAGAAAGAAAGAGGCTGGGACTACTAAAAACAGCAACCCACGTTTTCCCACACTTTCTATGGTCTTCTTCTGTTATACAGGATCCAGACACAGCAATATTTAATGAAATATAGTGCACGGCAGAAAAATTGCATATCAAAGCGTTGCCGCTTGGTCGCGAAACAGCTGTTGATAAGCTTTATCAAAGCTCACAAGATCTTCAACTCGAATTTTTTTACAGCCTAGTTATACCCGATACTCAAAATGAGTATTGGGGTATATTAGATTTGTGGTAAAAGTGGATGTGTGTAACGTCCAGAAGGAATCCAGAAGAAACCGACTCCATAAAGTATATATATTCTTGATCAGCATCAATAGCCGAGTCGATTGACCCTGTCTGTCTGTCCGTCCGTCCGTCCGTCCTCTTCAGCGCCTAGTGCTCAAAGACTATAAGAGCTAGAGCAACGATGCTTTGGATCCAGACTTCTGTAATATGTCCCTGCTACAAAAATAGTTCAGAGCTTCGCCCCACCCACTTCCGCCCCCACAAAGGACAAAAATCTGTGGCACCCACATTTTTAAAAAACACATCCAAAAACTCAGAATCGTAGAGGATGTTTATATGTTCTAGAATGTAAAATCTCAACCAGATCGTATAATTATTATAGCCAGAATCAAGAAAACAATTTCATTCTTTCTCGCTCTGTCTCTCTCTAACACACAGGATTCATGGTCGGTTTTGCCAATTGCAAAATATGAGTTCAAGGATCTCAGAACCTATAAGAGCCAGAGCAACCAAATTTGGTATCCACACTCCTGTGATATAGGACCTTGACCGTTTCGTGTCCAAATTTCGCCACACCCCCTTCCGCCCCCGCAAAGGACTAAAATCTGGGGCATCCACAAATCTCAGAGACTATTAAGGCTAGAGTAACCAAATTTGGTATCCGCACTTTTGTTAGATCTCACTTTAAAACGTATATCTCAGAATTTCGCCCTACCCCCTACCGCCCACACAAAGGACGAAAATCTGTTGCATCCACAATATTGCAGATTCGAGAAAACTAAAAACGTGTAGGCCGTCTAACCCGGGAATTGTAGTGACCAATATCGGTGCGTGAGTGAACTGTTTAGGTATAAAAACACAAGCCCGGCGATTTGATATAACTCTTTTTTATTAGCTGCGCGTCCGTCTCTCACAATCGCCATTTACAAAGTGAACTTACTCTCTTATCGATGTTTCTTATCCGATATCTCACTATTGGTATTTCCCGCCGAGTGTATCGATGGTGCGGTAAATACCAATGCGCGCTGTATGCTATTTTAAATACTAGTTGAATGCCTCACTAATTATTACCTTGCTACAATTCGGCCATCCTGACCGGAGTGCTCCTGAACTCCTTACATTTAAGTTAGTTTCTAGATAGGTTGATTTATTACAGTTGGGTGTGGTTTACTCTTAACATTCTAAGTTTACGTGTTACAATCATTTTCTTCATTTTGATTCCCTGTGACATTTGCATTATTACCATTTTCAATCCACGGCTTCATATTTGCCACCGCCCAAACTCCTTTATACGGGATCCTTGATTGTTGAAATCCCTCTACATCTTCTAGCAAATACCTATCATTTTTTAACACCTTTGATATCTTATAAGGTCCTTTGAACTTCGGGATAAGCTTTTTAGACACCCCTGTATGAGTGTCGAAATTTCTCACCATAACTAGATCATTATCTACGTACACGTGTGGCTCCCTTCGCTTTGAATCTGCTGCTTGTTTGTTATAAGACTGTATTTTTTCCTGATGAGTGCCTGCTACTGCTCTAATCTTTTCTATATCCCTTGTTGCCCGTTGTTCGGTTAGTTCGTCTAGATGATCTTTTAGTAAATCTGAAACCTTTCCTTTTTGTACGACCCCAAACAACATTCTGCTCGGGTGTTCATTAATTGTTCTTTGAATTGTGTTGTTCATCGCGTGTTCTACTGTTTCCACTACCATATCCCAATGTAATCCTTTTTCCGGGTCAACAAGCTTTGCAATCATGGGTCCCAAACTTCTGTTCACCCTTTCTACCTGCCCGTTGGCCTGTGGCGACCCTGTTGCTATCTTTACGTGTTTAACATTGCTCTGTTCTAAGAATTCTTCAAACTCTTTTGACGTGAAACAGCTTCCTCTGTCTGACACAATGCATCTGGGTCTACTGTAAGCTCGGAAATAATCTTTCATTGCAATTACTGCTTCCTTTGTGCTAGTGGTTTAGGTCGTATAAAGTCTTACGAATTTGGTGAACGCGTCTATTACTACTAAAACATGTTTGTTGGCCCTGCCTTTGTCGACTGGCCCGAAATGGTCGATATGTACTACCTCGAATGGTCCTGACCCTTTTGGTATGTTGTGTAAAAACCCTTCCTCTTTTCCGTGTTTTGCTGAGTACGCTATGCATTTTAGACAGTTTTCAATGTGTCGCTTGGCTTTATACCTTACGTTTGAGATCCAGTAGCTTTTCGATATAGCGTCGGTCATCTTGTCTATACCGACGTGCCCTAGTTCATCGTGGTACTTATAGAGTACGTGGCCTTCCATTTCCTCGGGTACGCAGAATAGGATAGTATTGTTATCTTTTTTCCTGTATATTATTCCGTTTCTCATCTCATAATGTTTGTGTTCTGATTTCTGTAACGTTTCTCTCAGCTCCATCAGTTTGTTATCTCTGTTTTGGCATATAATTAAATTTTCTTCAAAGGTGTTTGTGTCTACCGTGAGTATCTGAACGGCTCTGCTTAGCGCATCTACGTGTTGCATTCTGCTTCCTGACCTGTGTTCTAACTTGTAGTCATAATTTTGTAACTCTAACGCCCAGCGGGCAATGCGTGGATTGAGTTCTTTTTTGTTTAGAGTCATAGTTAGCGCGTTGCAGTCTGTCACTATTTTGAAGGGTATGCCTTGCACGTATACTCTAAACCGTTGTAGTGCATAAATTATCGCTAGTGTCTCCAGTTCAAAGCTGTGGTATTTTGCTTCGGTAATTGTTGTCCGCTTGGAGAAATAGAACACCGGGTGCATTCTGCCATCACCCTTCTTCTGCATTAGAATTGACCCGAAACCTAACGAACTTGCATCGCAATGTAATTCTGTCGGATCTCTGGGATTGTAAAGTGCCAAGATCGGTGCTTCCACCTCTTGGTAGATTGAGGGACTCCAGCCATTCGCGCAGCTGGGCGGCCGAGAACTCCTCCGTGCCGACCAAGTCCGACATGTTTTTTTTTCAGCGATGGCGTCTTCGACGGACGAGAAAAGAAAAATTTTCGCTATTTTTCACTGGCGGCGATTGATCGTATCCCACTTCTGAAATTGTAGGCCGTCTAACCCGGGAATTGTAGTGACCAATATCGGTGCGTGAGTGAACTGTTTAGGTATAAAAACACAAGCCCGGCGATTTGATATAACTCTTTTTTATTAGCTGCGCGTCCGTCTTTCACAATCGCCATTTACAAAGTGAACTTACTCTCTTATCGATGTTTCTTATCCGATATCTCACTATTGGTATTTCCCGCCGAGTGTATCGATGGTGCGGTAAATACCAATGCGCGCTGTATGCTATTTTAAATACTAGTTGAATGCCTCACTAATTATTACCTTGCTACAAACGCAGAATCATAGAATGCGACCATATCTATCAGCTTGCTGAATCTGGATCAGATCGGATCATTTTTGTAGCCAAAAGCAAGAAATCAATTTGCACTGGCTACGCAGCGCCCGACGTCACGCTCAGACTGATTTTCTGTCTCTCTCGCACGCATTCTTTGTCGTGTCGTTTAATATAAGCGGCGTCTGCCGGAGGAGAGCCATACTGACTTAGTATCGGGTATAACTGTACGTGCGAGGAGCATTTTAAACGAACTCACATCCGTCAACGAAACGGCAAGTATTTGGTACGGTTACCACTTAAGCGTTTGTTTGACCATTCGCAGGTGCTAGGCAAATCACGTCAAATCGCGATTAATCGATTCCAAATGCTTCAACGAAGATTCCAAAGGCAGCCGGAGCTGCAAGCCAAATATTCGGAAGTCATGAATGAGTACTTTCAACTAGGCCAGGTGACCAAAGTAACAACCATTGCATCATTAGCAAGGAGAATGGAATCGAGTCCACATGTTGCACCTTGCCTCATCACGCAGTATTCAAAGAGGAAAGTGTTACTACTAAGGTTAGAGTAGTATATGACGCCTCCTGTAAAACGTCAAACGGAAAATCGCTCAATGACGTCCTATGCACCGGACCAGCGCTCCAAAACGATCTAGCCGGCGTGGTCCTGAGTTGGCGTTTCCATCGTTTTGTTTTTGCTGCCGACATTCAGAAGATGTATAGATGCATTGACATGAATGCAGAGGATTCGCAATATCAACGCATCTTTTGGCATGACGAACACAACCAAGTAGCTGAGTATTATCTCAACACAGTTACGTTTGGAACCGCTTCAGCTCCTTACACAGCCATTCGCGTCATACATCAACTGGCGCAGGATGAAAGCGACCGATACCCACTCGCGGAAAGGGTCCTTCGACACGAAATATAACGTTGATGACGTACAAAGCGGAGCTTCCACTCGCGAAGGAGCATTAGAAATTCAAAATCAATTGATCGGAGCCTTACGATCAGCAGGAATGGAACTTCGAAAGTGGTCTGCGAATGACGCTCCTCTGCTACAAGACATACCTCCAGACCATTTATCTCATAAGACATTATTAGAGTTTGAGTACCAAGATCCCGTTAAAACCTTAGGCCTCTATTGGCATCCACATCAAGACTATTTTGGGTTCAAGATAAATTTTGAAATCAGTCACGCACATACTAAACGTTCTTTACTTTCCACAGTCGCCCGACTGTACGACCCATTAGGTTTCATCACGCCCTGTGATCGCGAAGGCGATACTCAAGGACTCATGGATGGCCCGCATCAAACGCAACGATGG
The DNA here is from genome assembly GCF_003286085.1 of Drosophila persimilis. NCBI lineage: Eukaryota > Metazoa > Arthropoda > Insecta > Diptera > Drosophilidae > Drosophila > Drosophila persimilis. The sequence continues at coordinate 9,668 of NW_020825427.1, read as the reverse complement.
CAGCCTAGCACAACTGGACTGGGATGAACCGCTGCCAACCGAACTGCTTGATAGATGGCAGGGATTCATACAGAACTTGCCATATGTCGAGCAAATTCAAGTACCACGATGGCTGCGCTTCAACATCCACGAGCTTGCGTCAGTACAGCTACATATTTTCTGCGATGGATCATCACTGGCGTATGCAGCATGTGCATATATTCGTGCAGAGCTACCAAACGGAATGATTCAAACTCATTTGCTAGCTGCACGCAGTCGAGTCACACCCACGAAACCAATCACAATTCCACGAGTCGAACTTTCGGGTGCGCTGCTGGCAGTTAAACTGGCAAAATGGATCCGGGACCAACTTCGCACTGCAGGACCACCTATGTCAACCTTCTATTGGTCAGATGCTACTATCGTTTTGTTTTGGATAAATGGAGATCCCCACCGATGGCAAACCTTTGTGTCAAATCGCGTTGGACAGATTTTGGAGCATAGTACATCAACTCAGTGGAGACATGTACCTACTGCGGTAAACCCAGCGGACTGCGCAACTCGTGGCTTAACACCACAAGAGTTAGCAGTACATCCATTATGGTGGTCTGGACCATCATGGCTACAGCAGCCGGAAAGCCAATGGCCGGCAAGCGGAGTTCCCAGTCAGGACATCGACAGGACTATAATCGAGGAGAAACCATCAGTTTTGTTCCAAAATGCTGTGCAAGTCTCGGAGGCTCCAGAAGCCTTCATCCAAAACTCGTCCTCATACGACAGGTTAATATCAGTCATGGCATATGTTCTACGGTTTATACATAACATTCAAGCCAAAGGGGACAAACTGTCTGGACCACTGAGTGTGCAGGAGCTCGACAACGCTTTAATTCATCTCGCTCGCAGCATTCAACAGGAGGTCTACGCGACAGAAATATTGAGGTTGAAGGGAAACAAGGCACTATCGGGCACACACAAGCTGTGTCAATTATCCCCATTTCTAGATGACCAACAAATTCTACGAGTCAGAGGTCGACTGCGAAATGCAAGGCACCTTCCAATAAGCCATCGACAACCAATGATCATTCCCAATCATCATCATTTTACCGATCTCGTCGTGCGTAATGCCCACCGTCTCGCACTCCACGGCGGCACCGAATTAACGCTGGCCACTATTCGACACAAATTCTGGATAGTCAACGGAAAACAAACTGTCAAACGCATTCTTCGACAATGCGTCCGATGTTTTCGTCACCGACCAAAACCAGCAGCACAATTGATGGCCGATCTTCCCCTACATAGAGACTATACAGGCGCGTTCGAAATTCAAGCATCCAGATTCCGTGGACACACAAACTACAAGGCGTATATCGCAGTTTTCATCTGTTTGGCTACACAGGCAATTCATCTTGAAGCGGTCACGGGCTTAACCACCGAACACTTTCTCATGGCCCTACAACGTTTCATCGCGCGTCGGGGCTACTGTCAACACATGTATAGCGACTGCGGCACGAACTTCATTGGTGCCGATCGGGCTCTTCAAACCTGGCAAATACATTTGAAACGAGAGCTACCCACAACTGTAATACCTGCTTTAGCGGCCCGAAACGTCCAATGGCATTTTAATCCACCGCATAGTCCTAATTTCGGAGGCCTTTGGGAGGCAAATGTGAAGTCTGTCAAAACACATCTTTATCGAGCCTTTTCAGGATATAAAATGACCTACGAACAACTTGCTACCGTGCTAACATAAATTGAAGCCTGTTTAAATTCCAGGCCATTATGTCCACTAAGCGCGGAGCCGGAGGACCTAGCTGTCCTCACCCCGGCACATTTTCTTATTGGAGATTCATTATTAGCTCCGCCGGATGTAACAAGGGATGTTCCACTCACAGTCCAATTTCTGGAAGGACAGAAAATGATCCGGCAATTTTGGAAGCGTTGGAGTTCGGATTGGCTATCACATCTTCAAGCCCGTCCAAAGTGGCGACATGAAACCGACAATCTACAAGTCAGCGGTCTAGCAATTGTCAAGGATGATCGACTGCCACCCAACGAGTGGAAACTGGGAAGGATAATAGAAGTTCACCCTGGAGCTGACAGTTTAGTCAGAGTCGCAACTGTTAAAACAGCATCAGGCGTATACAAATGATCGGTCTCTAAACTATGTCGGCTACCGTTGCCACAGACCTCAGAATAATCCTACCACCGTTGCTAGCTCCATTCGACCATACATGTACCATAACGAACACTTTATTTATTCACAGAGCATTCACATGTGACATCCTTTGGTTTCTAATACTGGTCCCAGTATTGGGGGCGGCATGGACGGTTTTCTAAGGGTTAAACTACAAAGAGAGTGAGAGCGCTCTAACTGCGACTTCCCACTCGGAGAACGGCGTCGTTTCATGCTAGGGCGGCGTAACCTCGTCTCCGATCACAAAGAAGAGTCTTCGTTTGCGTGTCGACGAAATCACAACGACAATTAGCAGTTGCAGCCGGCCGCGCTTAAACCCGTAGTACCCATTACATTGTACTCTATACGCGATTACGATTAAAGTTTAAGTTGATTGAAGTCCAAATGAATAAATCTCGAATTGTCTATATCGTGTAGTACATTATTAAACGCAAAGATTCCCCAGAGCATTTCTGCTCAACATTGAAATCTCGTATCGAGGATTTCACAACAGCGGCAAATATTTCATTTGACGCCAAACACCCAATGCTCCTGCCCTACAACGATCCAATTGTGAAGTTGATCCTTGATAAGATACACAAGGAAAACATGCATTGCGGCCCCCAGGCATTGCTGACAACATCACGACAACAGTACTGGATACTCAAAGGAAAAACATGGCCAGAAGTATTGTGCAGAACTGCGGGAAATGCACTAGAGCCAAGCCCAAACTACTAGAGTCTTCGAGTCACCCAAGCACGGCCATTCCTCAATTCTGGTGTTGAGTACTGTGGACCATTCAAAATCTACTATAAAATTCGAGGAAAGAAGCCTAATACAGCATACATAGCTATATTTTGTTGTTTCGCGACTAAAGCAGTACAGCTAGAGCTGGTCAGTGATCTCACCACAGAAGCATTTTTAGCGGCACTTCGGCGGTTCATCTCTCGTCGAGGAAAATGTCAATTGCTCCATTGCGACAATGCTACGAATTTCGTAAGAGCCAGGAACAAACTTCAAGAGTTAGAAGAAGCCATATTCTCGGAAAAGGCAAAGGAACACATTGTACGAGAGTGCAACAACAAAGGGCTACAGTTTAAATTTATACCTCCTCGCGCACCACACTTCGGCGGTTTATGGGAAGCTGAAGTAAAATCTGCCAAACATCTCCTCTTAAAAATGTGATGACGTCAAATTTAACCTAAGAGGAGTTAGAAACGGTTGTAGTCGAAATAGAGGCCATACTAAACTCTCGACCATTAACACCAATATCTGACAACCCAAACGACGTAACAGCATTAACGCCAGGGCATTTCCTGATAGGAGAGCCGTTAACAGCACACGCTGACAGTGAGCCATCCCAGCTACCAAAGACGCTAGGAAATCGATGGCAAGCAGTTTCAAAATTGAAGCACTCTATTGGTAGACTGGCTATGACAATTAGTAAACGGAAGACAGTACCAAGTTATGTTTTTCTTTAAAGATTATTTATGTATTTCTTGATTACTTTTTGCTGCAACACCGGTCCACACACTTGAGAAAAAGAAGAGAGAGCATCGCCACTTCAAGTGTGACCAGACTAACTCATAATAATAATACCTAACATATCGATAATATTATTTAATGTTATTATTTGAATGTGGGAATAGGCGTATTCCAACACGCCCCCCTCAAAAATAACATTAATTATCAAAATCATAAAAATAAAAAAATATAAAAAAGTTTTCATCATTAAATCAGAAAGGTAACATTCAATTGTTATTCTAATGTGGTTGGTGTGCATTCTGGGAAGTGTTATGTGATCTAGCATTTGCTCTAAGGATACGGGGAAAACCCAGAAAAACCCGATCAGATCACTTTAAAATTAGATTAACATAAAATTAAATTACTTTAACAATTCATTGGTTCTTTTGGTTCAAATCAAAAAAAAAATTAAATATGAATTAATGTAATAAATTCGTTAATAAAGCTTCATGTTCATGTTTTCATTAAATTGGAATCATTCTTCTTGTAGTAGTCCTAATTTGTTCCGCAGTTCCGCAAATCTTCCAGCAGGTAGTGGCTTCGTGAAGATGTCAGCAAGTTGGTTGTCTGTATTAATATACTCAAGAGAAATCTCATTAGTTTCTATCTGTTCTCTTGAAAAATGATATTTTATATCAATATGCTTTGCTCTTTTATGACATGAGGGATTATTTGCAATGCTAATACAGCCTTGGTTGTCTTCATAAATTTTAATGGGTCTGTCGAGTTTAAGATTAATACTTTTTAGAAGAGACTTTAGCCATAAAGCTTCTCTTACAGCTTCAAATAGGGCCATATATTCAGCTTCAGTTGATGAAGCTGCCACTGAATTCTGTCTTTTTGTATTCCAACAAATTAAATTGGAATCGAACATTTTAAACAAATAACCCGTTGTACTTTTTCTATCAATCTCATTACTACCCCAATCGGAGTCTACATAGCCAACTAATGTATTTTCAAATGATGTATTCTTTTTAAATATAAGCTTCATATCAATAGTTCCCTTTAAATATCTAATAACCCTTTTTAAACATTGCCATAACTCAGCATTGTTCTTGCTACTATATCTACTCAAGATATTTACAGCGGTAGCTAAATCTGGTCGTGTACACAGCATTATGTACATTAAACAGCCAATAAGGTTACGACATGGAGCATTGCAGTCTTCATCTGAGTTAAGTAACTCATAGAGAATGACTATATCTATCCGGTTGCTGAATTTGGATCAGATCAGATAATTTTTGTAGCCAAAAGGAACAAATCAATTTGCATTGGCTACGCAGCGCCCGACGTCACGCTCAGACTGATTTTCTGTCTCTCTCGCGCGCATTCTTTGCCGGACGAGAGCCATACTGACTTAGTATCGGGTATAACTGTAGAGTTGCGGTGTCCGCAGCAACTCACAACATTCCCCTTCGTTTAATTTGTTTTTTTTTTATACCCGATACTCAAAATGAGTATTGGGGTATATTAGATTTGTGGTAAAAGTGGATGTGTGTAACGTCCAGAAGGAATCGTTTCCGACCCCATAAAGTATATATATTCATGATCAGCATCAATAACCGAGTCGATTGAGCCATGCCTGTCTGTCCGTCTGTCCGTCCGTCCGTCTGTCCGTCCGTCCGTCTGTCCGTCTGTTCGTCCCCTTCAGCGCCTAGTGCTCAAAGACTATAAGAGCTAGAGCAACGATGTTTTGGATCCAGACTTCTGTGATATGTCACTGCTACAGGAATATTTTAAAACTTTGCCCCGCCCACTTCCGCCCCCACAAAGGGCAAAGATCTGTAGCATCCACAATTTCGACGATACGAGAAAACTAAAAGCGCAGAATCGTAGAAGATGGCTATATCTTCTAGAGTGCAAAATCTGAACCAGATCGTATAATTATTACAGCTAGAATCAAGAAAACAATTTCATTCTTTCTCGCTCTGTCTCTCTCTAACACACAGGTTTCATGGTCGGTTTTGCCAATTGCAAAATATGAGTTCAAGGATCTCAGAACCCATAAGAGCTAGAGCAACCAAATTTGGTATCCACACTCCTGTGATATCGGACCTTGATCGTTTCGTGTCCAAATTTCACCACACCTGCTTCCGGCCCCGCAAAGGACGAAAATCTGTTGCATACACAATCATAGAGAATGACTATATCTATCCGGTTGCTGAATTTGGATCAGATCAGAAAATTTTTGTAGCCAAAAGGAACAAATCAATTTGCATTGGCTACGCAGCGCCCGACGTCACGCTCAGACTGATTTTCTGTCTCTCTCGCACGCATTCTTTGTCGTGTAGCGGCGTCTGCCGGAGGAGAGCCATACTGACTTAGTATCGGGTATAACTGTAGAGTTGCGGTGTCCGCAGCAACTCACAACGTTCCCCCTCGTTCAAAATACCCCCTCGGCAGGAAGTATGCTTGGAAGCTACGCGCAAATGCGTTCCATGTCTGCCACTGCCTGTTGTTGGCTACAAACCACATGAGCGCCCGACCCTTTAGCAGCTCAGGCATGGCTCGCGGAATTAAATTCAACTCCAACCCGTACATGTCGGCTGACCACTCGATCTGTTCCAGGAACTCGAGTGGTTTCGCCGTTCCGTCGAACCGAAACGACCACTCCCTGACCTGCTTGGCGACGTGGGCAAAACTCGAACTGGACGGTCTCGTGGTTTGTTCTTCGAGTCCCCGTCGACAATCCTCCCCTGCTCTCCCTTCTTCCTCACTCTGTGCTGTGCTGGCCGGGTGGGCCTCTCCCCACTCTCTGCCCGCGGTCGGCTAGGCGACCGGCTTTTCACCGGGACCGCCAGGCTCGCGATGAGCTCCTCTTGGGTCTCGGACGGCCGTCTCCACAGCGTTACTTGCTCCGCACTCGCCGGCAGCGTCAGGCGCTCGTATGGATCCGCCCCGTCCTCCATCTGGGCCGCGGTCACGGCTCCTCCCGCCTTCATCTCCCAGGCCTCGAGCGCGTCCGCATACTCCGGTTCCTCTCCATGCTTCTCAATCCACTCCTTGAAGATTCGGCGCATCTTGGTCAGCGTACCTTCCAATCGAAGACCGCACGCCCGCGCGCACTGGACCAAGTCCTCTTTCCTCAATGAGTGAACCCATCGTCGGCTCCTCATTTTTATGTCCTCGCTCGTTGCTCCCTGGGCCCCCCACGGCGTCGCCAAGCGTGGCACCGCCGGCTCTACTGACTGGGGCTAGCGATTCTTGGCACGTGGCCCAAATCCACCTCTCAGTCAGGCGCCTAACGCGTTCGCTCTCACTCGACTCACTTGGCTTTTCGGCCCGAGGGTGCCTCACTCCTGAAGGGATGCGCTTCAAGCGGGGCGCCGTTGGTTCAAGGGATTTGGGTCTTTGGCTCTTGGCTGCACGCTCGAGTCCGCCTCTCAATCCTCACACAACGCGTTCGCTTTCTACGGTTCTTTTCCCTTCGCTTGATCTCACTTTCGTGGCTCACTATTCACTTCACTCCTGTTGACTCCGTCTGTGGACTGTCCACTTTCCTGGTCGCGGCCCTCCTCTTATAGGCTCGCTTCTGCGTCGGCGCCGCCGATGCCGCCTGGCGCTAACGGCACTTTCCGCCATGCGGTGCCCGTATTTTTCCATCGGCGTTCCTTCATTCCCTTGTCGCTCTCCAACGGGACCTGGCTGGTGGCGTGATCTCATGACCATATTTGGACATGCGCTGGGCCACTGCCGGCCAGATCCCGTCATCCCGCTGCTCTCTCTCTAGGGGTCCTCCCCCTCTCATCTCGGGACCCCGGGAGAGCTCTCCTCGGGAATTCGCCGCCTCCGGATATCCCCGGATAACGGTCGTTAGCGCTTAACCCTATACTGCCCCCTATGTGTGGGAATACCTTTCCTCACAACATTTATAGGGTATTACTATACAGCATATACTGGGGAAGGAATATCATAAGGGCGAGGTAGGGTATAATGATCTTAAATCTATAAAACTGATTAGTAGTAGGTATATATAAATGCATTGTATAAAACCGTGATCATGGTTGAAGACCAACGAATAGTTACCGCACATTCATTCTTTTCAGATGGGGGTTAAACCGGTGGTACGGGCACGTGGCCAATAGAGGTGTCCGGGAATAACCAATTCGTAACTTCTAGACCAGCGTTGTAATACGTAGGTACTAGTGGTGCTAATCCTACGCGGAAAGAACAGAAATTTTTCAACGGGTCTCTGTAGCTGGGTGGATTCAAATTTTACTGAACTGTGGGCGTTCGTTTTCCAAATGGTCGTACGGCTGCCCCAGTATTGACGATATATAACTGGCGCGTCCACTCAAATTAAATCATCACTTTGAGCCGCACTTGGCACTTGCACTAGGCTTTGACTTTGGCTTGACCTTGGTTTAGAGACCTGGGTCAGCTCTACAAGACTTTTTTTTCCACGGCCGGTCACTCTGACGGTCACGAGGAGAGAAAGAAAGAGGCTGGGACTACTAAAAACAGCAACCCACGTTTTCCCACACTTTCTATGGTCTTCTTCTGTTATACAGGATCCAGACACAGCAATATTTAATGAAATATAGTGCACGGCAGAAAAATTGCATATCAAAGCGTTGCCGCTTGGTCGCGAAACAGCTGTTGATAAGCTTTATCAAAGCTCACAAGATCTTCAATTCGAATTTTTTTACAGCCTAGTTATACCCGATACTCAAAATGAGTATTGGGGTATATTAGATTTGTGGTAAAAGTGGATGTGTGTAACGTCCAGAAGGAATCCAGAAGAAACCGACTCATAAAGTATATATATTCTTGATCAGCATCAATAGCCGAGTCGATTGACCCTGTCTGTCTGTCCGTCCGTCCGTCCGTCCTCTTCAGCGCCTAGTGCTCAAAGACTATAAGAGCTAGAGCAACGATGCTTTGGATCCAGACTTCTTTAATATGTCCCTGCTACAAAATAGTTCAGAACTTCGCCCCGCCCACTTCCGCCCCCACAAAGGACGAAAATCTGTGGCACCCACATTTTTAAAAAACACATCCAAAACTCAGAATCGTAGAGGATGTTTATATGTTCTAGAATGTAAAATCTCAACCAGATCGTATAATTATTATAGCCAGAATCAAGAAAACAATTTCATTCTTTCTCGCTCTGTCTCTCTCTAACACACAGGATTCATGGTCGGTTTTGCCAATTGCAAAATATGAGTTCAAGGATCTCAGAAACCTATAAGAGCCAGAGCAACCAAATTTGGTATCCACACTCCTGTGATATCGGACCTTGACCGTTTCGTGTCCAAATTTCGCCACACCCCCTTCCGCCCCCGCAAAGGACGAAAATCTGGGGCATCCACAAATCTCAGAGACTATTAAGGCTAGAGTAACCAAATTTGGTATCCGCACTTTTGTTAGATCTCACTTTAAAAACGTATATCTCAGAATTTCGCCCTACCCCCTACCGCCCACACAAAGGACGAAAATCTGTTGCATCCACAATATTGCAGATTCGAGAAAACTAAAAACGTGTAGGCCGTCTAACCCGGGAATTGTAGTGACCAATATCGGTTGCGTGAGTGAACTGTTTAGGTATAAAAACACAAGCCCGGCGATTTGATATAACTCTTTTTTATTAAGCTGCGCGTCCGTCTCTCACAATCGCCATTTACAAAGTGACTTACTCTCTTTATCGATGTTTCTTATCCGATATCCTCACTATTGGTATTTCCCCGCCGAGTGTATCGATGGTGCGGTAAATACCAATGCGCGCGCTGTATGCTATTTTAAATACTAGTTGAATGCCTCACTAATTATTACCTTGCTACAAAACGCAGAATCATAGAATGCGACCATATCTATCAGCTTGCTGAATCTGGATCAGATCGGATCATTTTTGTAGCCAAAAGCAAGAAATCAAATTTGCACTGGCTACGCAGCGCCCGACGTCATGCTCAGACTGATTTTCTGTCTCTCTCGCACGCACTCTTTGTCGTGTCGTTTAATATAAGCGGCGTCTGCCGGAGGAGAGCCATACTGA